>NC_023337.1:295000-300945 GCF_002127325.2 Helianthus annuus | reverse complement strand
GGGCCGCCCTCTTTGATTTTCCGCACCAATCCTTATTTACTACTACATCTTTTTTGGGGTGTATAGCTCAGTTGGTAGAGCATTGGGCTTTTAACCTAATGGTCGCAGGTTCAAGTCCTGCTATACCCAAACCTAACTTGCACTATACTATGAGTAAGGATGCGTAGTAGCGCAAAGAGCACTCTTTGGCCTTTAGATTAGAGGCGCTTCGCCGTCTTTGATTGGATGGAAACAGATATCTAAAGTGTGCAGTGAAGGATCTTTCTATTCTAGGTAGCCAGCCAAAGCGCTTACCTTTCATCAAAGGGGCCGTAATCAGCCTCAAGATTTGAGATTCCGTAAGTAACTCAGTGAGTGCCTTTCTAAGAAAGAAGGGCTTGGAAGAATAAAATGAAATACGAACAACCGCGCTGGTTGTAATAGATCGACTTTCATGCTAGTTCTTGCTCCAGCATGAAAGTTCCATTTCAGGGAAGGACGACGTACTATGATACTGATCTTTTTTGTTTTCTTTTTCTTTTTCACTTTTCTACAACCTCTACTCGTACGCTGGAATTTTCTCATCATGGTTCTTTTATTGGTTTTCTACACTTATCTTTTTCACGAGACTTTTTTGCTATGGAGGCAGACCGGGTGAGAGAGATCCCTTGTCTTTGCCGCCTACCTATGTCTAGAATAGCACGATAGAGCCCCTAATCTATAGCAAGAGTCTAACCGCCTGCATTGATGACTGAAGCAGGAATGAGAATAACCTAGTCTCCTTATGATTATGAAGTGAAGCAATGGAAGAAAGGAAACAAGCAACTGGGAACCATCTACAGCTTGAACACTCCTTCTTGCCTTTCAATCTCGACCTACGCTTGGATGGAATAGTGGCTTTCTTGTAGTAGTAGTAAATGAATCAGAACATCTAGGTAGCAACTATCTCGAAATGGATAAGTAAACTCCCCCATTTTTGAATGAGTATGGGTGAAAGGCCTGCTTTCACCTACGACTTTCTCATCAGAGGTTTAAAGAGGTAGTGATTCTAGGACTAGAGGGAAGTTCAAGTCGACCAATGTGATAGGCGAAGAACTAACTTCTCTGGTGTCCGTCAAAGGATTCGGAGGTAGGGGATGACCTGTAATGAATCTGCCTGTTCGGGTTAAAGGAAGGGCCTCGTCGAAATCATCGGCTTTCTGCCCAACGCCACGGCCGTGGCCCTATTATTTAAGAATATTTACGGATGTATAAGGCCAGCATAGGCTGAGTCTAATTCACCATCCCGGGATTGAGTTCTGACCATAAAATCAACTATCATGCTTGGATGGAAGGAGCATTCAAGACTATCGAGGTTGGACGGAGGCGCCTCTTCTCGGTCGGGAGTGAGTTGTGAATTCTGGTGATAAGGCTTGTGATGTTCGATCTAAGATATTCGGAATCAAGATCCGGATAGAATTGTTGGCTTTCTCAATAGCTTTCTCGAGTTGCTGTTGCCGAAGCTGAGCTTGAAGAGCGGAGTTCGGCGAGAATACTCTTGACAGGTGGGCATGGAAGCTATCTGCTATGCTATTAGAGGATTTATACCGTAAACACACAACTTCCACCCTGTTGGCTGTAGTTTTAGCTTGTATATGTGAAAAATGAATAAGAAAATAAAGGATATTTAAAAAAGAATTAAAATAAGATATTTTTCTGCACAAAACAGGGAAAGAGAATGAACTAGAACAAAGCAGATTTTTTTCATTCCAGCACTACAAGCATTTTGTTACATGGGAGTACATCCAATAGGAAGCTTACACACACATAGACCAGCCAAACAACTAAACACAACATAACAAATAAAACCAAACAAAGACACTTAACTTAGCATAGGAGTCTATCTCCAGTAAGCATCGGAGTAGATCCCCACTAACAAAAGACAAAGAACACCATACATTAAAACAAACTACTTTGCGTCTACAGACACTTATTTAAATCTTCTAGAAAGAGTCGACGGACTCTTCTAGTCTCCCCGGTCACCGAGGGTGGCAGCCCGCACAATGAGCTCTTTTTGTTCGGCGAGGAGGGCCCGAATCCGGTCTTCCAGACCGCGAATGCGGCCCCGGGTCAATTGCATCATATTTCCTACGACCTCCGGATCGAGAGCAGGCGGATGCTCCCAGAACAGACCGAGCATTTGCTCCTGTTGGAGCTTCTCGTTTTCTGCACGAGCTATCTCGTGCTGAATTGCTGCAAGTCTCCCGGTGATATCCATAATGTTTGTTTTTGGAATAAGTATGACTGAAAGTCTTTCTTTCTGACTTCTACCTCTCTCTTTGAAAATATAGACTGAAAAAAGCTTCTATTTATAGGCCTTGGAGGCGCCTAACTCTTTCTTATTATTAGTAAGATAAGTTGTCTTAGTTTCATAACATGTTTCAACCCCGGCTTTTCATGAATATGGAACCGGATCCACTAGATTTTAGTGTGCTGAAGAATTCTCTTCGTACTCCAATCCGTACGAAAGGCCCCCTTTCTTTTGGCGGGTATCGCCACGTGGCTTAATCCCGGATCACTCCTTCAGGAATAGGACACAATAATATAGCGCACATCAGAGAAGAGAGTACCCCCTTTATTATAAGACAGGCCCCCCGCGTCCTTTCTTAATAGATGGAGCAATCGTCACTCGACAGCTCGAAAGCGGATCAGTACAAACCCACGTGATCCGTATTCGCTTACGTACCAGGCGTGCTTCGTCGTACCCTGACTACTCCTCTTTCACTGGCTTATTTGTACCCAGCTACATGATGGCACTCCCCTCGGCCAATCCTCAATCGACAGCAACTCCGTCCTAGCGAATCCATATCACCTGGGTCTCTTTCTCTTAGGTTGGTTTCAGCAGGAAATACAAAGAAAAGTAAGTGGGTCCAGTCCACATCTTTTTTTCTTTAATAATGAACACTATAATTCGATGAATTACTCAAATGATTCGATGAATGACTCAAATGATTCCGGAAATACATCAATTTCTCCCTATAATATTGATACTTAGTATCACGATCAAGTTTACTAATTACCTTCGAAAAACATCTTTTTTTTTCATTTTTTCCTAAACTCTTATCAAAAGGTTCGCATAAGAAATTAACATAGTTCTCGTAAGAAGTCATTATGGTTTGAATCTTTTGTTCCCACGTATCCCTATCCTTTTTCTTCTTTTTTTGTTTTTCTGGTATATTTTTATACAAGTATTTTTTCAGATCCTCCTGCTTGATTATACCTTTCCAGTTTTCTGTATCAATACCTTTTTCATCGTAAACAAATTCACCACCATCTAATCATTTTTCTTGATAATCAATCACATTGTGATAGATATACTCATTGATGATAGAAAGAGGATCCATTTTACAAAATATATTGACATAAGTATCAGGCAGTTTCTTGCTATGATCAGCTGTAGTTATAAAGTTGTCATGAACTGTGTATATGGGGGATCCCTGGTTAAGCATTTCCAAAATAACATTCATAGCAATATATGCATCCTTTTGGTGAATGAAATTGACGAAGGTAGATACTTGAGTCTTCCTTTTATCTCTAGTTTCCGAAGGGACTCTAAGAGTAACCTGACGCCTCTTCTTGTGAATTCGATCATAAACCCATACATTGATAGGGTCTTTTTTCATATAATCCTGAACAGTTGTAAAGAAATCTGTTCTATATAGAACTTGAGGTACAAAGAGGATACCTGTATATAGTAATAATAAATGGATTGATACTAAACCTATACATGTAGAAGATCTGTCTAACATAAACCCCCGCAGTGGCGAAAAAATTGTATTCTATCTAAGGAATGAAATGAATCGCCTTCAGACTAAGAGTGAGATTCTCAGTGAAAAACTCTCTCAAAGGGATAGAGAGATGATCGGCATCATTTCAGAGAAGGATAGAGAGATCTCCGAGATGAAAAGTAAGATAGATCATCTTCAAGATGAGATGAAGAAATTCACTAAGGAAACAACCAAGGTTGTTAAGAAAACCAAGGTGGTTAAGACAGATAAGAAAACCAAGAAAACCAAGGTTGTTAAGAAAACAGAGAGGAAAAACCAGACTGACAAGACGAAACCTCCGTAAAAAGTATACCAGAGAGATCCCCCTCTAACGTAAAAACTGCACTTCTTTCACAACCCAGAGAGCAGCACAGCAACGAAGTATAGTCGTAACGTAAAAGCTGCACTTGAGACGAAATCGCTTACTGGAGCGCATAAACCAATAGTTGGAGTTCTTTCGGAGGGGCGGATGAAGGCATAGTTAGAGCTTCTGAGGCACGATAGCGAGAGCTAGATTCTGTGCTATTTCAATTGGAATGGAGAATGACATCGGGATGGGCTGTGACGCTTCCTGTTGAGTACAGTACACAATTCAGACTTGAAGTTCGTTTACACAGTATGAGAAAGACAATTATAAAGAATGGGACTAAGCAACTTTTTTAGATTTCATTCTTTAATATAACATCAACATAACAATAACATTATAAAGCAATATAGGCATTTATCCCATCCATCCACCGAGAAAAACACCTGCCTTACACTAAAAGTTCACGCGCTTCTTTATTCAAAACAAAAAAACATTCTGAAATGAACCCACATATAAAAGTGGGCTGGTCTGCTCATTATTTGTGTTCGTACATTTTTTCATTATTGCAATACAAGTAAGACCTCCACTATACTAGTTATGGAGAGGATTCGCGCCGGATGGAACACGGCGCTTCGAACCATAGACTACTGTTGCTGGAATGAAACGAAGCTTTGGAACAGAATTATGCTTCTTGCTAGGCCCTGACGGCGGAACTGGCATTTTTGGGGGGAAGAAAGCGGCCCCCTTTTGCGGCAGAGTAGAAAGCTGAGCTTTCCCTCGCGTAGCTCCATTCAGAAAGAACACAAAAAGGAGAAAGAACATTATTTCGCGGATTCTTGCCATCACTGCTGGAAAACAAATTTTTCTGTAGGCATCCATCGGGTCCGAGATTTTATACTGCTGCAGAAACTGAATCGAAGGGGTTGGTTGAAAGGTAAGGATAGCGTGATTGGCCGATTGGTTAGAAGGTAAGGATAGCATGATTAACTAGTTTCGGGTCTCTTGGATCATGGGCCAGAGCTACTTGGGTTTAGCCCGCTGAACATCATTTGGATGGGCTCGGATCCTTTGCATGATTTCATATGCCTTTGACGGGCTTTTAATTTGGACAGATCTGGAGGGCCTTCTTGCATGGACTTGGGCTTGCTTTGATGATGGGCAGGCCTTTTCTTCGCATAGGCCTTCCCTATATATAGTACTGGGGCTAACGCGCTAGGTCGAGCGGTCGCCGAAGCTTGCTTGTTAGTATAAAACTAACGAAACCTCAAACCAACCAATATCAAGACTACTCGGGCATACTTAGCTTTTCCTCCTAAGATAAGAGCTTTCCACCAAGCTTGTCACTTTTATCAACCTCTTCACTAATTACCTAGTAACTTTGAAAAATGAATTTCCACTAGGGTAAAGTAAAATAAAGGGAAGATGAAAAAACTACTACCCTAGCCTAGTAAGTAGTTGTCTATTTCGCGTGCCCTTCCTGTACTGACTTATACTGACTTACTGTATACCGCTGTTAGTGGACTGACAGCGTCAGCTGGAAAGGGGCTTTTCCGGAGAAAATGAAAACTTGATTCATGTAACAGGCTTAAACGTAGTTTTATCCGTAATAAGATGCCTATTCTCTTTAGGGATAGAAAACCAATGTAGCTTAGCATACCTGGCAAGATACTTTAACCAAGGTATAGACCGGGAGTACTTACTCATAGGTTGCTTGACTTCGTGCCTATCACATCACAGCTTATACCTTTCATTTAAAGGCTCAAGCCTGGGGCGAAAGCCCGGTCTTCCTTCCCCTCCAGCATCTGCTCTCTAGTTAAGTAAGGTGAAAACATCGATTGAATTGAATTAGTAGA
>NC_023337.1:262500-290000 GCF_002127325.2 Helianthus annuus | reverse complement strand
GCTTCTCAACTTCCTTTTGCTTATACGAGAAAGGCCTAAAAAGAGCCCTGAAAGAGGCGTCTACTTCTGATCTAAAGACGGATTGATAATCACCTATGAGGTAGTTGTTGTGAGGCATAGAACTAACCTTAAGAGGCAGTATGAGACCTATCTCTCGCTCTATCGACGTAGGTGGTTGCTTTTCCACTTTTGAGTCGGACTGCTACAACCGTTTAGCTATAGGAGGGAGTCCAATAAAGGGCAAAGATTTAGAGTAGGACTGCTCTCCACTTTAGGGACAGCCTTTTAGTCCTTGAAAGTGAGTTCTTTTAGTCGAGTTCTTTCCCGCAGCTCTGACCCTTCATCGTACTTTTAGTCAAGCTCAGCCTATCCTAATTAGGATTAGCCTCTTTCCGCTTACAATTTTCAACTGGAAAGTCAAGGCCATCAAACCTCGAACACTAACCTTAAGAGCTTTAACCAGTAGGATGAGTCGGCACTTGCTCTTTTGAGTTAGGTAGTTGCTGTTAGTCCTTTAAAGCCTATGTTCATTTCTATAGTAAGCTGCTACAACCATTGATTAAAGAGAAGGGCCATAAGGAGTGTAGCGAAGTGATTCTCCTAAGAGTGAAAGTGGAACGGGTAGAAGCCTTCTAAAGTAAAGTCAAGTAAACACCCGCTCTAAAGCACTACTTGTCCTATATCGGGGTTTTAGTCTCCCTCCTAAGGCTTACTCCTAGCGACGGTTGTAGCTGCTTACTATAGAAATTCATATAGGCAACAGCAACTACTAAGAAATGCCAGGGCCGACTTATTTCTGGGGCATCAACTTTCGTTTTTGCTTAGTCAACTTGGCCTCAGAGACCGTTTTTCAACTGTCTGAAAGATCTCCGTTTTGATCCTCTGTCTCAGTCGACTAGCTTTTATGAGAGATCTAAAATCTCCGAAATCTCCCCTCTGTCTCAGAGGACTAGCTTTTTGGGGAGATCTAAAAAAATATCCAAAACCTCCTCGGTAGAGGCCTGATTCTATTCCTTAGCTAATGAGTTAGTTTAACAACCTTCGGTAACTCCTAATTAGCTACATAAAGAAAGATTCTGAACCAATCTTTGAATCAGGCTATCGCCTGCCTAAAAGAAAGGTCTCACTGGAGAAGCTTGACTGAAGGGTCCTAAGAGCAAGGTGCTTAGCCGCTCTCCCTTTGCTAACCGAACACCAACCCGATCTAGCATTCGAAATAGGCTAAGAGCTTTAAGCCAACAGGCATACTAACTCGCTAGCCAGCAAGCCAGCAAAGCCCCCGTCTTCATCGACGGCAGAGTATGTCGGGCAAAGAAAGGCGTCTCGCGGTCCTTCATGACACCAGAGTTGGATTATACTTTGGACTTGATCAAACTCTGGCTCACCTGGAAAGTCCTTTTTCATTTCAATTTTTCATTTTGCCCAGGATAGAAGCAGATGTCCAACGGTGATGGGTTGTGTGTGCTCTATGCAGCACGTGGAAGCCGTCCAACAGTAAGTTGGGGCTTTGTCAGCCCAATACCTTCCTGGCCATGGGAAAAGCATAACCATAGATTTCGTAGGACGATTGCCCTATCTCTTAAATTCAAGGGGGGAATCACTACGTTTTTGTCGTAGTCGACCTTTCGGATTCAGTAAGATGGCCCTTTTGTACCAGGTCGACGCGCTGACCGAATTCTGCTTCAAAAATGTACAGGTCTAATGCTGTCTTTATCAAAAAGATGCTGCAATCTTCAATCATCGTTCATCGAGCGCTTTCTCTCATCTGCCTTCTATGTATGCCTTTGTGGTCGTTAACGAGAGCAATCGGCAGACCCAGTCTCTCTTGGAATCCTGAATATGCCAATAATTGTACTAATCCACATATGTCTCTCTCCCGGTACTAGTTGCAGTAATGAGAATTCCCCTATTTATTTGATGAGAAATGCGAAACGAAAAAAGAAAAGATCCCCCGTTAGGTTAGGAATGATATTCCGCTCCCTGCCCCCCTTGTTCAAACAAAGGGTTCTCCCTAAGGCTTGGGAATTTATTAGCTAGAGGTACCTAGGGTCCTGTGGGGGTGCCCTAGTGCTAAGGGTCATTCGATTCCTTTCTAGATCTCTGGCCTGCATTCGAGGCTACTCTTTGGATCTCGCCAACCAAGGCTTGGTTAGTATCATTGTGCTTAGCAACTATGGGCTCAAGGGTGACTATGACTTCTCTGGCCACTTGTTTGGCCATCGGTGCCACTGTAGCTGACAAGGACTGGTTTCTATTTAAGAGAACTCTATCAACCTCTCGATGTGTCATGGCCATAAATTCTGCTCGAGTGACCAGAGCTACTTCATTATCTGCTGGTACTTCCTGATTCGAAGACAGACTCTGGGGATTTCCAGTGTCTTCGAGGGCCTAATCCCCTACTCGAGACGATGAAGGAAGCACTTCGGCATCGGCAGCGGTAGTTACAGGATCATCGGATAGCTATGAAAAGCATCTAGGAAGAAAGGACCGAGCTGATTCTATAGCTGCCTATTCTGTAACGATTCTATCACAACTTATTCTTTCTTCTTCACTTGCAAAGAACCTATTTGATTCAATTGCAGCTCCTTCTATGCTATCAATCCCATTTTGTTCACAGCGTCCTCTTCTGGGAAGGAATCGGAAGTAAGGCTTGACTTTCCCCGTTCTTTGTCTTCTAGGCGTCGGAGGGGAATGAAATTCCTAATGGTTCTCCGCCTTTTAACCCTTGGCAGGGGAGAAGGTACGAACTTCGCGTCTCTAATGGAACGAACGAAGTGAAACGAAGTTCCGCAAGGCACTTAAACAAAAGGTATTACTTAAGGCAAGGAAAGCGCCAAATTGGACTGCCTTCTTTGTAGACTTCTTCTGTCCTGACCTGCTCTGAGCTTCCTGGAAATGGGTATTAAACAAAGGACATAGTCGGATAGGTAAAACCTCTTTTTTCGAGTGAAAGGCCTTATGTTATGAGGGTAAACCTCCTAACCAGGCTACTAAGTGCCAAACTCTCCTCTATAATAAGGGTGGGGTATCCGAATCGACCTCCAACACTGATTCCGGATATCGTGATCTTGGATCCAGGTCTAGGTACTTTTTCTGATTCAGATTCTCTTGGGTACAATACCGAAGCTAAGTATAAGTAGATGAAAACAGCTTGACCAAGAGTTGCTAGAGCGGATTATTCAGCTAAGTCAGTAAAGCCGGAAAAGCCTTGCTCTAAAGGAGCTTGGGGTGAAACCCTTCTATAAAGGGGAGTTTTGTTTGGCAGATCGACTTATAGTTGCTTCGGATGTAGCATTTGATGGGGATCTTTCAGCAGCGGGAAGTTATTTGAATTTTATTATATTAAATAAATAGGTGATCCGCGAACTCTTCTGCTGCTGCTGCAAGACCGAAATTTTAGGTTTTATTCGAAGTTCATATTTTGAGTCTTGGATGTGCTCCCAGGGGAAAGGGCTAAAGCCAATCATTCCGAAGGAGTCTTGCTTCCATTCCCAAGTGTTGGAGTAGGATACTTTGTAGCGCCCAAGGGAATTGGATAAGGAGAAAGTCTCTTACTTTCAAGGTTAGGAGCGGGTGAAGGATGTGATCCGGGGCCGGGGCTGGTCACAGATATCACCTATCGTCGCTGGGGAACTACTCTCCTCTGGTATTAGCATTAGCAACCCCCGCTGAAAGAATGAATGCCCGCTCATATAGATTCTATTTCGTGCTTTGCTATAACCTTCCTCGCTCATTTGACTTTTCTTTGGCCTGGTGGGCATGAAAAAGAAGACTGGAAGAGGTATCAACACCCACATTCATCAATAAGAGTAGGAGTCATATAGGTATAGGTTAGCCTTTCCTTCCTCTGGTCATGTGTAATAGCCGGAGGGTAGAATTCGTATCTGTCTGTCTGCAGTCCTATGTAGGTATGTCCAGTGGTCCAGCCTGTCGGTCAGTTGATAGTTTGATCGAAGCCATGAAGGTACCTTCCTAAACTGAGATTGAAATCTATTTTCAAAGCATTTTTTTATCACTTTCTTTTGGAAAGAAAGTATGTTCAAGGAAGTAAATATGTCATGGTTGCAGGAGTCTATTCATCGCATATAGACTGCAGGGACATCGTGCGCGGCATAACCATCGAGTTGAAGTCGAGACCTAAAAGATCGAATGGAACAGTACATAGACAAGTCAATCTCTTATGAGTGTGAAGGTAGTCCCTTCATTTCATTACTAAAAATTCAGGTCTTCATCATTAGAAGGGAAGTAGACTACTCAAGAATTTTACACTTCGTCATTGAAATTGAAATTGAATATTGTTAAGAAAAAAGACGGAATGAATGTTTATCTTTACTAGGAACTTGAGTAAGGAGTAGATCCTTTTGTTGTTTGGGAGTTTTCTCGACCTTTCTTTATTTAGTGTACCTACTTGAGCCGGATGAGGGGAAATTTTCACGTATGGAGCACTGAGTTACTTACGGAATCTCAAATCTCTCTCGCTTCTTCAGCTTGTTCCTGTTCGTCTATTCGGGACGGGGCAGGCAGCCCACATACATGAAGAGAAGAATAGAGAGGGGGTTATCCTGCTTAAACTTGGGAAGTTTACTACTGGAAATTGGGAAGGGCTATAAGTAGGCCGTTTGCTATTGCTATAAGGGCTGCTCGCCTTTATACGGCTTGGCTTCGCTATCGCTTCTATGTAGTGTAGTGGTCGACCTAAAAAGTCGTATTCCTTCCATGCCTATTATCCAGTGCTAGAAGCTTCGCCAGAAGCAAGCAAGACGAGGTCGCTCTGCTTCGTAGACAAGGCTCGTTCCGTACTTTACTTACGAGCTCGTGTAGTACTCGCCCCTATCTCTTCTCTAAAGGGGCGCACACTCGCTGTCTACTAAATGAGCTCACGAAGCGATCTGGGAGCGAAGCCTTAAATTGAGTTGCTTCCCCCCTTTTCTTTTCCCTCACCCTACTCTTTCATTTCCGCTTAAGCTTCCCCGGTTTGGGGGATTAATTGATTGGATACCCGAGAACCATAATCTTTCCTAGGAACAGCTTCTACGACGATAGATAGGGGTCAGGTTTGTTTGGCATCTATGCCCCCTGCCCTCCAAACAGTATGGGAGCCTTTCAGCTCGTACTGCTCACACTCCTAGATCTTCACGGCACCTCCTCCACCATAATGTGAGCTGGGAGCAGCTCCGAAAGAAAAGCGAGGCCTACTTAAATAAGTAATGAGCTTTCAACAACGTTAACAACACTACGAAAAAAGTAAACTATGGTTGCCCACTGATCTGATCATAGGTGAAATCCAACCCCTTCTCTGCTCCTTTCCTGACCCTTTCTAAGCTCTTGAATCCTGCCCTGCGCCTCTCTAGGCTTCGCTCTCGCTCATGACTGGTATATGGATCTCTCTATGTAGTGATCGGCCTTCTAGAAGCTTCGCCAGAAGCGACTAGTCGCTTCCCGAATGCCCCTTTCCTTCGCTACTAGGAGAGTCGCTAGCTTGCTTGCATTCTATTCTATAAGCGGAGCGACTTGTCGAGTCTACGAAGCTTCGTAGTTGCTCCCCCCCCCTTTTTTTTTCTTTTGCCCCGCCATGCTACTAGATCCATAATGACCGGCGAGTCGGAACATGTATGAATATAACCACGCGGAGCGCCGTACCGGCCTATCGAAGCGAAGAAAGAGATCATTGAGCCTATTTAGCCGAGCTAAGGTTTGGAACCTTTATAAATAAGATATCTATCTATATATAAAATAATAAGCTAAGGGGGCTGGGAATCGCAAGAATTGAAAAGTCCTCCATTGAATGGGATGAGAAAGACAGGTTCGGAAATGGCCGGATTAGCAGGAGGAAGGCCGGCCCCACCCTGAAACAAAGGTGTACATACATAAATAAAGAGACTGGTTATGGCCTTGATAGGCCTCCTTCCCATCTATCTTGACCGGGAAGAGGGGGGAGGCTCTTGCGGAAGCCCTGCCCCCCCTTCTCTATTCTATTTTGAGGATCCGGCTTTCCGGACTCGTAAAAGACGGCTAGGAACAAGAATAGGGTCAGTAGTCTCTGCCGTTGCAGGTCCTTCTCCTTCCGCTGAGATGGCCCTCTTTTTTGTTTTGTTTGTTCACCGCGGCACAAAATCATGAAGAAGCTGGAATAACTCAGAAAGAGAGTGGCGCCTAGCCGTTGAGAGCGTCTGTTGTCTTTGTAGAGGAACAGTACGATCTTGGACTGGCCCCCTTCGCATGACCTAGAAAGAAAAAGAAGTCCGTGCTACTATAAGGCCTCTAAACTCCTCCCTCAGGACACTGTTGCGTTGCCCATGGGGACGGGCTAGCCCCGACTTCCATAGGTCCTTGGTTCGACCTCCTAATGAGAATTGAGGTCCTTGCGCGGGCGTCTCATCCCTAAGACTTGTTTGCTCTGTATGGAGTGCCCCGTGGTTCCTCGAGTGCCAGCCGCAGAGAGGAATGCCATCAACTAGGGCGCTATTGGCCACTAACCACTCGCTCGCCGGACGCTCGGGCTCCGCGTTTCAAGTTCGTTATCCTAACCGTATCCTCTGCTCCACCGGGAGCCTGACCCCTTCTTCTATCTTATCTACTGCCTTGCTCCTCGGCTCCATACTGCTCCAGCCGCTCGCTGTAATAGCTTGCTTCTCGGGTGGCTCGCACCCTGGGTGGTGCGGCTGAGCCAGAGCGGGCTCAGCAGTCGGCCTATCTTTCCGGGCGCACGCATAAAGGCATGATTAGTTCCACAAATCTCACTGCACTGACCATAGTAAACTCCTTCTCGTTGTACCGAAATAGAGGTTTGATTTAAACGACCAGGTACAGCATCACATTTTACACCTGAGGAAGGTACAGCCCAACTATGAAGTACATCAGCAGATGTTACAATAATACGTAGATGACTTTTGGCTGGTACAACCACTCGATTGTCCACTTCTAATAAACGTAATTGACCCAATTCTAGATCATCTTCTGGAATCGTATAACTGTCAAAAGTGAGTGACTGTTCATCGGAACTGTTATAGTCCGAATACTCATAAGGTTGGGTCGACGCCCGTCTCCCCCCAAACTGTACTTGCAAGTTTCCCCGCAAAAAGCTCTCCACGCCTACTCTTAGAAAGAAGACTCTTTTTCTTTAGTTAGTACCGACCGTAAGACCCTTTATGAGTAAGGGGAATCGAAGGCCGGGGAAAGTTTATTGGCAACAGGGAACCCTTTCTCACCCAGTCCTACCTACCCTATGTATTCGAGGGGGGGGCTGGAACCGAAAAAGACCTGGTTCCACACATATGAGACAGGCAGAAGGTATGGGACGACCAGTTCACCATGGAAAGCGAATTCGATCCTATAGTCGTCTTCTTTGTTCGATAAATGCGCAGTGGAAAGGGATGCTAGTCGGCTCGGAGAAGTTGTAGGCCCCAATAAAAAAGATCAAGAGTGATTCCTCACCTATCCTGTCAGGGGCCCAGTTGAACACTCGAGTATAGATTCCCTATGCTCATCGGCCGGGGCCGGCCGGCCCGTAGATCTGGATCCATCCATAGACCTGACCTGATATCGTTTGTCCAAAAAGAAAAAAGTAGGTTTTTAGTAGTAGTTCATGAGACCTCGAATTCCCACGTTCCAGCTTGCATTATGCCAACAAGTCCCACCCCCAACTCTAGCTGAGAAGTTGAGTCACCCTTCTTCTTTTTTTTTCAGAAAAAGAATCGAATAAAGAAAGAGATAGTCTATATCCTGTATCGATCATAGGATCACTCTATGAATAGGTAAATTCTCTGTGACCTCCCACCGTTCACGACATCCCTTGCTTCTCGCTGCGAACGGCTCCTCGGTGGAAGAGTAGAAGCGCTGGTCCCCTTCGGTCAAGTTGCTTGTACCTGCTGTTACCTACCGTAGGACCTCCGTCCCCGAAGCGAAGAAAGAGGAGCAGGAACAAGAGGTTGTCCTCTCCCGGCCCAGTAGTTCCGCAACTACTACCGTGGTTGTTGCCAACGGGGATCCCCCATTCCGAAAGGTTACTGGGCCAGCCGTTAGGTCCAAAGTTGTATGCCACAGCTATGGTGCCGATAGATTCACTACTTCAGCGCCGTTATCGGACATTTCAGGCTGAGCATCTATTTCTCGTATATCGCTCCACACCGAGAAGAGGGATGTGTACCTCCAGCAACAACAAGATGGAACCATAGGCTTCTATGCTGGGAGCATTTCGGGGTATAGGTCTAACCATCTCAACTCCCCGTTTCTGGCATGCTATAGTTATTTAAGTCTCTCGACGGCGGGAATGGGAGATTACCGGTAAGCCAGATGCTTCGCGAACCATATTCTTAAGGCATTTCGTTGCACTTAAATCACCCTCGTGAAGAGGCGCACTCCGATACCATTGATGTCCAATAGCTTTGATAGTAATGGCTGGATTTACTACTACCTCGTCCATTGAGTATAAGAGAGCAAATGATGGTATAGCAATGAACATCGGGATGATACTAGGAAATATGGTCCGAAGAATCTCGATAGTAGTTCCATGAACAATCCTTTGCGGGATTGGATTTTTTTCTTTTTGGAAATGCCATAAAGCGCGAACCAAGATCCGTGAGACGAAAACCAAAATAAGAATGAGGAAGAAAAAGATATCGTGATGTAAGTCTATTATTCCTTGCATCATAGGTGTTGCTGCGTCTTGAGATCCTAATTGCCATGGTTCCGCTGCATCACAAGGAGCAATTGTGAGAAATAGCCATTCTAGAACAATCATTTGATCTGTTTCATTCTTTGACTGCTCTGCTCCCCCAAAAAAATGGAGAGACTTGTTCTTGCTCTTCCAATTCAGGAAGACTTATTTCGCCGGTTGGTCCAACCAAGAAAGACATGGGAATTTTGGGCGTCAGATTCTTCTTCTTCTCTTACTTACGATATTTCGAGTTGGATGAACAGATCGCTCCTAAAGGTTTAATAAGACATTAGATTCTCATTCATCAATAACTCGACTTCCAGCTTCTCACATGGAAGGGTCCGGTCCGGAAGAAGAGGAAAAGGAGTTCACCTCAAATCAAGGCAACGCGCACTCAATCCATCTATCCTGTCTGATTGAGAAAGTCTTTAGGTTCCAGAGTTCCGACCTATAAAGGAGTGAAACCGCTTCCAAAGACTCAGCGATAGGGTAGGGCGTAGTGACTACTCAGATGAAAGCTTCGGAGGAAGCATGGTGTTAAACGAGGTCGGTGAAGCATACCTTCCATCCAGTGCTATGTTTGCAAGAGAAGGTGTGATCGTAGGAGCTCAACCTGTTGCCGGTGGTTTGAGACATAACCGCTGCTAGGGGAATAAAAGGTTTGGTCCTATCCGCTTTTAGAGTGATCGCAGACTTAAGTAGGTCCCTGAGAGTCCTCGCATCACAGCCTGCTCTTATACAATTCCAAAGCATTCTTTTCATAGGCAGACTAACTACTGGATACAAGATAGGGTATACTGGTTCTAAGCCTACCTTTTCTTTTCCTTACTCGCTGACAACCTTGCTTACTTTGAACTTTTTCTTAAGCTTGGCAGACTAGCTCCTAACTTCCTTGATAGAGCGATGAGCTTACTTAAATAGAGTTCTATCCTCAGGAATTACTTAAAAGAGAACCTTGCACCAGAACGAGGGTCGATGTAATTGAGCTCTTACTTCGGGATAGCTGCTTTAGAACCTAACCTTATTTTGACTTCTAGGGTTTGCTGGTTCTAAAACCTGTCTCCCCCTTTTTTGAGGAAGTAAGGAAGTGGATAAACCTTATAACCCTGTAGGAGTAGGAGCCAGCTAATCCCTCTATCAGTCTAACCCCGCGAGCAAGGAAACTAGCTAAGCAAGTCATTCCAGGTCAGGAAGGGCAGAAGAAGAATTGAATAAAGTAAGGAAGTCCCGGGGCTGGTGCTATAGTAAACTGCCACAGGTACTAGGAGTAAGCCTGCAAGTAGTATTTATTAAGTTAAGCAGTAAGCCCTAGAGCTCGAGATTGTAAGTTTCAGGTACTAGTTTACAAATCGTATAAGCCGACTGTCTTTTGGTAAACTTATGTGCCCTCATCTCTCCTTTCTACTTGACGGCTGGCCCCCCTCCTAGTCTCCTACAAGCGCCTAATTGAGACGAATTCTCGGTAGGGCTGTCTCTGATCTGGTTTTTCGCTGCTGGCTTAAGGTATACTACTACGGTGTAGGGTGTCTCGATTAGCGTGGTTCTTTGCTGTGTCTGCTAGGTAACCCGAGATGGGTGATTCCGAAGATAGCAAGTTTCCGAACTAGGTTTCCTAACACAGAACTCCAGTGACGAAGCATGTCTCCTTCTATCTGACCGGTGTCATTTTTATGTTCCCCATGGCTTTTTTCATTAGCTTTTCCGAGAGCTTTTCCCGCCACATGGAATTTTTGACCCTTTTATCTGGATGGGCGTATTTTGCCGTCTCTCATTGCCGTTCTGATCGTTGGCTGTAACCTTTCTATTTCCTAGTTTCCAGGGTCAACAACCCACAATATCACCACGCACCCTACAAGGGAGAGAAGCAAGCCCGATTCACTAGCCTAGCCCGGGTACATCACTTCCTATAGTGGAATTGAAGGAAAGCGGCAGCTAATTGAATGAGTTATGCCGCACATGATTCATCTTCAACCGAGATTACATCACATCAATGAAGGAATGCAAGTAAGATCAGAAAGTCCATCATTAAGGCAAAGAATGCAATATCTTCGATTCAAAATTTACGATAGAATGTCAAAGGTATTAACCTTATAACTAATAGACAGTGCTGCTACAGGTTCACTTCTGTTATTGGAATGCCTCTTTGTCACAGAAAGAGAGGCCTACGAGAGGGGACTTTTTAAAAGGGAAGCCTATATCTACCGACCCTACTTCACTTCCAACTAGTGCATTGCCTCTTTATTAATGAAATGGAATTGGTAATCGCACATATGAGACTTCTTGTTCCTTCTTGCTTAACGTAAGGCTTGCTGCTACCTTCCCTTCCTTCTCTGTCAGGGCGGGAAAAAGACCGGCTCTCTAGTTCTGTCATGGAAGGGGGGCAAGGTGCTGACCGATGTCGATTAGGAAGCTGCTCCTCTTTACAAGAAGTGAGGCAGCGAAGCAGAAGGGAACTAAGATTAGATGGAAGAGGAATCCCAATGGCTGCACGAAAAGCAACTGTAAAAGTCGCCGCAATTGGCTCGCACAAGTTCGGAAGGTTTGGTGAGAGGGGAACTAATGCTACTAGTCTCGGATATGGCTCAGAGTACTGCCTCGCTTAGTCCAGCTGAGCTCTACTATTAACTAATGAGACTTACATAGAGTACAAGTACCAAATACAGAAAAAAAGAGTTTTTGCGAGTAAGTGCGAAAGCTTTTGCATCTTCTTTTCCGTCTACTAATTTGAGCTCTTCCTGCCGATCAGTGCGACTCCAAAATCCACATACAGAGAAAGCTGATGTGCCCTTTTTAGCGCAGTTGCAATATCAATAGTTAGAGCGTAGTTGCAAAGCTTTCTTTCGTGAGCTAGCGCGGACTAAGAGCTCTATGCCATCTATGGAATAGCAGCCTGCTTGATTGACTGCTTGAAAGTTTAATCTAGGAAGGCAGGATATTGGGAAAAATCCCACATATGGTTAACTGCTTTAGGAGTGCCAGCTCCGGGCTAGAGAAAAGAGAGCCTATTACTGAAGCTGTGAAAAAGAATTGCTAGCGAAAGTGTTCTTTTTTTAGTCACCGATAAAGAAAGTAGCTAGGCTTCCTGGTGGTATGAAAGAAAGAGATCTTAGTGTCTTAACCAGAGACCTAACCTAGAATGACTCTTACTCGGTCGGAGGAAGAAAGACGAATGAATGCCGAAGAACTCAGAGTTGGACTGACCCGAGCTTCTCTTCAAGGTGTGGTAAGGTTTCTTATTGGAAGAGCGTTGAGGCTACTTTCTACTGGTTATCTCATAGGACTGCGCGAACACTGCCTTGTTACTGTCACTGAATGCCATACTATCAGGCGAGATGAAGCAAGCAAGAGAAGAGTTTCGAAAAGCTATTGATCCAGTTTTTTACCTAGAAAGATAGTAATAGAAAGAAAATAGACTGTGATGCCATATAGTGAACAAAAGGCATAATAATGTTTAGTTAATAGGCTGATCACCACTGCCTGAGTCTGATAGAATGCGTTCTTTGATACTTGTTGCCAATCAACGATTGATCTATGGGGTCAGAAAACGATGTTCGAAATCGTTTCTCTGTCCTCGGGAAAAACATATTAATAAGAAGGCAATGTATCCAGCTATACGAAAGCGGTTAGTTACGGCAGGAGAGACAGGGTTACGCGCTGTCCCACCATTATGTGGTGTGGTTAGCTGCGGAACTATCGGGCATCAAAGGGTGTTTTCGTGAGTATGCGGTTCTTGGGGATGATGTGGTGATTGCACACCTTCAGGTGGCTCAATCGTATGAGAAACTTTTGGGGATGATGGGACTTTCTATATCCAAGGAGAATAGTTGAATTTCTCACTCTGGAGCTTTAGAATTCGCAAAGAAGTTTTGGGTTAAGTCTGTTCAAGAAGACTTATCTCCAGTGTCTATGCGATCCCTCCTTACAGTTCGGTCGACTCTAGGCCTTTCTTTTACAGGACTTCTTCCAACAGACTTGCCAGTGACCGGTCCCTTCCATTCCTTTGTTCTATTACCTTCGATATCACGTCCAAGATTCCTCTGTCTGTTTTGTGTTGAATTGGTTGAGTCCAGCTATCGACGCAGGGGAAAGGGAAGCAAGTAAGCCATAGAGTCAGGCATAAAGCTAGGCCAGCTGGGGTAAGTGGCCCAGGAAGCTACTGTTACCTGTGGAGTTGAGACTGCTTATCGGGAATCCGCCGTGGGAATAAAGGAAGACTGCTTTTTTTTATTGGGACCAGCTGCGCTTACCTTGCTTAGCCATTGAAGAACAGACCCCTTTTATTAACAAGATTTTTTACTCATACACATTGCGATTGTGTCTCCTAATCGAAATTTCAGTTAAGGTTTGTGGAGAAACAGTCTTTACCTATGGTTTCGTGACCCTAGTACTCATCGCGGTCGGTTTCATTATTTAGAATTCCCATAGGAATTGGAAACTAATCCGATAAAGATTGGAATCTAACAAAAAGTTAGGAGTTAGTATGGGTTGTGCCTTTGGATGGTTGGGCATTAAAATTAGTCCTTGGAATAAACCGGAAGGAAAGGATCGACCAAAGGAGTAGCTATTGAGCTGTGGAATGTGCTGGTAAGGGCGAGTCCGGATGTAGTCTTCATTAGTTTTTTGTCTGAGGAGGAACCGGGTTACCAAAACTCACGACATTAAGAATGTGGTAGTTCTTTGAATGCAAGAGGTGTTGGTTCGAATCCAACTCGTGAGAAGGAATCCATGCACAAAGCAAAGGCATCAGGAAGAGGGGCGTAGCAAGAAATCCTTTAACAGCAGCAAAGACTTCGGAATGGAAACCTTATCTTAATAGGAAGTGGACAAGAATCATCGCTCCAAGAGAAGCAGACAATAGCCACTATCCCTGATTCCATGCAAGTGCTATAATCCGATCTGACTCCTCACGCTGGCAAGGAAAGAAATGACATAAAGGGAGGTCCTAACTGAATGAATTGAGGTTGAGTAAAAGCCATTCGCTTGAGAACAATTCTGCGATTGGAATTCGATCTGGGATTGGGATCTTAGGGCACTGAGAACCTACTGTATAGTACATTCAAGAGTACTCCTCATAAAAAATGTACAGAATAAAAGGCACACCCTATTCAAGGCCATGATGGTCACTCTCCCCGCGCTCTACTACAGGAAAGCTAGCCTGGTTGATCCACTACACGCTAAGAAGCAAGTCTCGACTAACTAAGTAAATCCGGGTTAGACTGAAAGTGACCATAAATTGAAATCTTCTTTCACAGACTAGCGATAGTTAAAAAGAGCGAAGCATAGCCGTGTTTAAGCCGAAGTGATTCCCGTGTTTACTGAGCTATATCTCTATCTATTAGTTAGCCGGCTTAAAGAGTTTAGACTCACGATACCGAGAAAGCAAGCCGATCATAGACGGAGGTTTAAGCTTGAAGTGAAGTGTCCGACCTAAGGTGAATCAGATGTTCGAAGGAGACTGTTCATGAACATGGATTGTTGGTATACCTGCACAATAGTTTTCTCTACAAGCCTACAAGCTTAGCTTTGGCTTAGCTTCCAACTAAGGCTAAGGGCATGGCATGTTCCCAAGCTAACTCTTGATAACCTCTGTTCACGCTCACGATGTTACTAGCACGGCTCAGCTTCTTTCCATGCTAAGCGAACTAAGCACAGGAGAAGCCTACAGGAAAGGAGATCTCGCTCTTTCCTTTTACCGGTCGGGATGTGCATCCTATCCTATAATAAGCAACTGGATGTTTCCAGCTTGGGACTTAGAGTAAGCAGGAAGCGTACTTGTTAAGAGTAGGGCGCGAAACGGTCTAACAATAAGGTTGGAGGGAGTGAGACTTCCTATGTTAGCAATAACCGCTGCAAGAGTGAGGGCAGCTATTTCATCCGGTCTGTCTGTAGTAACCAATTCCTTTCCTGCGGTCTGTCTCTCAGTCTGTCCTCTCATTCCAGGCAAGCAAGGAAGGCAGTTCGGTAGCTCTCCAACGGGCAAGTCAGTCCCAAGAGTGAAAGGGTGTGAACATTTAGGGCAAATACTTTATTGTATTGTACGAGATTAGTTGAGAGCTGATTCGCTAACATCCTCATCTGGAAGAGTTCGTTCTGTGCCACCTCTTCTGTGAAAAAATGATCCTCTCATCGGTGTTCTACCGAACTGAACTAATAATAGTTTATCATTTAGAAAGAATGGCGAAAGAGGCCTCCTTGCATTGCCCAACTAGAGCGAAAAGCCTTATTGCGTTGCGGCCCTAAGTAGCTATGGGGTGTTGATGTACTTGGAACCTAGACCGGTTACCTGAGTATGGCGGTTCGGTAGCCGTTCAATGATAGCATGAGATCCTCGCTTCGACGTCTTCCCACAGATCTGCCTTATCGAGGCGGGGGTGCCATTAAGGCAATGAAATCGTTTTTGTACAAAGAATAGGAGGCATATGCAAAAGCAGGTTGCACGAAAGGAACTGACATCTCATCGGAATAGGAAGCGAATCCGCTCTTCTATGTGCTAGATGTCGGCATTTCCCCTCTTAGCATACGGCATGAACTTCACTGACGCCTACTGACCGGATCGGGCACGAAGAAGGCAGGCACTGAAAGTGATCTTGATGAATGCTTGTCGGATAGAGCGACATTCATTCCCAACCTTCGGTTGTCCCCCCGTTGGTCGAGTGACTTCGTTCCTTACTGTGCGGGTCTAGTTCAACCTCGTGCTGGGTAATCTATTACGATAACATTAGGCCTTCTGTCAAGACTCTCATAAAGTCTTGATTTGATCGATCCCTTCGTACCAAGTCAAGACTCATTACTTTCTCCAAGAGCCCTAATATAATAGGGAGGATGGTGCTTATAGGGTCTTAAGTAAGTTAATTAGTGTCACAAGTACGGTTGTAGGGAAAGAGTGAATCGAGTTAGTGTTCTTTAACCTCCTTCTTAAGTTATAGGCACAAGTAAGGTATGAAAGAGTATGAGTTAGTAAGGAGTGGGAGCTAGCCCTAAAAGAAAGTAGGGAGAAGACAAGTTCGCGAGCGTTGCGGTATGCCACCCTCAAAGCAATGGCCAAGCTGAGGCGGCGGTCCCCATAGAAATCGGTTTACCTAGCTTTCGAGTTCAGCATTACGACCCTGAAGTCAACGAACAACTCATGAGGGAAGCACTAGATCAACTGCCAGAGATGAGGCTCCAAGCAGCTCTTAAGCTAGCAGCACAGAATAACTGGATGAGCAGGATTGAAAACAGGAGAGTCAGGCACAGACCTTTGATAGAGGGAGACCTGGTGCTGAGAAGAACAACAGCGGTAGGAAAGGTAAATGTACATGGAAAATTCACAGCCAACAGGGAAAGCCCCTACCAGATCTGCGAGCAGGTGGCACCAGGGTCATACAAGCTCATGACTGTAGAAGGAGAACCACTGAAAAACAGCTTTAATGCAGATGTCCTGAAAAAGTACTTCGTTTCCATATTGTCATTAGCAATATGCTTTGTAAGAAAGGCCAGTAGAGCCCAAGTATGAAATAAAAGAACTCTTAAAGTTCTTATTATGAATTATTCGCACTAACATTTGCTCTTATCCGTGCACAATTAGATGACGTTAATAGTCCTTTAACAAAAAGGGGCCCAAAACGCGTCAATAAGCGCAGAAAGAAAAGCAGAGGGAGGAGCATAGAGCCAAAGCCCTCTGCAGCAACGCAAAGGCTTGAGTTACAACCTAATCTACAGCAACGCAAAGGCTTGAGTTACAACCTAATCTACGACTAGCAAGACACGAAGAACGACAGGCAAGGTTGAAGCATAAAGCTTAGCCCAAGCCCACAACAGTCGAGGTAAAGACTGAGACCCGAGCTCGGTCAAGCCATATAACACGGTAAAGCTAGGCAAAGATCTAGCTAAAGCCAAACAGTCGCAAGGTGGGACATACTGCTCAATAAAGGCTGAAACACGAGGGCAGCGGAAGTGTTTGTTAAAGGACTTACACACACGAAAGGCAAGTCTAAGGACACAAGGCTATAACCTTGAAAGAAAATACCAAAAGTGATCAACAAGGCTGCGAAAGAAAATACCAAAAGTGATCAACAAGGCTGCAACAGCGGACTACACCAACACCTCATACAGGAGAATTCCTAACTACGGTTACAGGCCTATCTAGAGGCCAGACATCCAGCAGGGAAATACTGCGCAGCGACTGAACTCATTAGGACTAAGGAAGTAATGAACTAACATACTAATGAATGCAGCTCTTCCGATACCACAGACATGTTGCTACCTGCCGGATCTGCTTGACTTGAGTGAGAGCTCTCTGCTCGGACGATTAAGACCAACTTCGACTGAAAGAGTATACTTGATTGTAGTTCCTGACGTTAAGAATCTCCTCTTATGCTTCGCCAGCACCCAATAAGGACCGCAAAGTGCATTATTAATGACCACTGGAGAATCTTCCTTGCCTCTGCTCCTTGATAGAGCCGCTCAAGGAGTTGCTTCTTTGCCAATCGAAAGAGGAAGAGATTGCCATACTGTTCAGGATACATTGTCTATGTCTCTTTTCTCTGAAGGCTGTTCCTATTCATATTCTATTCAAATTGTTAGATAGCTTCTATCTTTATATGGTTCTCGAGGTTCTCAAGTTGAAATCCAGATGTAATGGATTGTATTTCACCCTCGCGATAAGAACTATATGGGTAAATTCTTGACGATCTATCCAAAAGGAGCAGTGTCCATGCGGTTTTCCTCTCTCGCATAGAGCCAACCTTACTCTATGTGCTGTCCTGGGTGGGCTACCATCCTTTTCCATTCCACTACTTTACATGTTAGTTCGTCTCTGTCTTCGTCTTTCTGTCTGCCGATTCAATTGATGCTGCTCGTCCGTCAGTATGGCTCGACGTGGGTCCCTGTTCTTATTCCTAGTTCCACCTTCTTGACATAGTTTCCGTCTCTTGAATACCAACTTTCTGCAGGGGTGTCTTGACCTGTGGAACAAGCATTTGTAAACATCTCCGGGTCCTTGAGAAAAGACTGTGGCTGGGTCCATACCTACTATCTGAAGCAGCAAGAAATTGACCAGGCTACAATCCCAGTTGGGTCATCAGGAAAATCCTAAGTGCCAGGAAGTCTTTCCAGGACTGATCTGAACTCTACCGGGCATAACTGATGGAATCAAGAAGGCTTACTCTTGCTCCCTCTTTATCCAAGAGAAAATGTTCATGACTGGTTCCTAAGCTCATGTGAATTGCATTGAATGGCAGGCTGACAACTGTAGACAGTTAAAAAAATGGGCAGGTTGCACAGGGAGCAAGATGAATCATTTGGTTCTTTCTCCAAAAAAGGACAGGAAATTGGATCCATCCCTGGAGGCATAGGCATAGACGAAGAAAGCAGAAAGATAGGGGTAGATGAAAGCTGGAGCAAAGGGGTAGATGAAAGCTGGAGCAAAGGGGATTGAATGAGGGATGAATCTTCTGAACTGCTTGAGAGCTGGAAGATTGGGATATCCCGACTTCCAATTCTTATACCCGCTTTAAAGGTAAGATATCGACCTTTGATGGAGGGCTCTCACTGGTCTACTCGCCGGTGCTCCTTCCCTTGCCAGTCCTAGCGGGGTTATCAGGTACTCTGAACCCTAAACCTTTTCCATGTGAAAGTCAGGAATGAACCTGAATACTGGTACGATGGTCAACCTGATTTAGGAATGGGACGAACCGCATTGATTGAGAGCCTGCTAACACCTAGAAAGGAAGGAAATGTTTTACCTTTTGGTAAAAACATAAGGAGCATCAGAAAGGATAGCCTGATTCACGAGCTGAGGACTAAGTTGAGATAAAGTCTTTCCTGAGCTATCAATTCTCTTCCGTTCTGTCTGATAGTCAGTCCCCGCGCTTCTTCTGGCTTCAGTCAGTATGGTTGCTTCCTTGGTTCAGTCTCTCTTTCGGTTAAAAAGATCCGTATGCCCCTGGCCTTCCTATTGGCTCATCAACCCGCCATTCAGTACCGTCCGCATCCGCTGTCACAGGTTTTGAACCCTTAGACGAGTCTCGCTTGGAGTAGTACTCTGTACTCTCCACTACTTGTAATGTCCATTTACTACTATAATGCCTACTTGCAACAATGCCCGCATTAAACGCCGATTCTTCCCATGCGACGTGCTCCCCCTATATGGGTCATCAGTTCGAGTGGCATCCGTGTAGTCAGTACCACTTGTTTCTGTCTCGGACGACTCTTGCCTAGATAGCTCAGGCCGTACCGCCACTGGCGCTTGCTTTCCGTGCGTGGGCAGGGTCCCTTCGGAAGACGAAGCCAATCCAGATTCCAGAAACACACAAGCTACGACTTTCTCCTTCGGACCCTCGCAAACTATGGTTACAGCTCCAGAGACCGAGTCGATCCTAGCTTCCCTCCACCTCAGCTTGCCTTCTTTCTTTGCCTCTCTATTCTATGTCCGTTGCTTGTTCCCTTCTCTTTCACCATGGAGATGTGATTACAAGATTTGGATGCCAACAATCTCGATAAAACGCACTGTTCATGCCAATACACAAGGGTGACATGAAGAAAAATATACTAATTTCCTTTCCCGGTTTTGATACCATTTTATTACTGACATGACGAAAAAGAAGCGAAGTAGACTTTGCCTTGAACGAACGATTCTTCCTTTGTTGAGATAGAGTCGACAAACTAAGCTAAGCGTTTTGACATTTTCAAAAAGAGGATCCTAAGTTCTCAAGATGGGCGTATAACCAGTTTTTACTTTTTTGAGGACCTAAAGCGGGCATTGATCGATAGTACACCTTTCTATTCCTATTCATATTCTTTATTCCAATTTGGCTGGTTCACCCGCGTTGAACGTGACGAGAATAGGCTTTTCCAGCATAACCACCGGCTTCTACAGTCTAGCTGGAATCCCTCCCCCCTTCGGGGTCGAGTTACTTCGTTCCCTTCTTTTTTTGCCAATAATATCATTTCATGTTCCAACCTGGGCATTATGGTGGAGACACGAGAGATCACATCTGATCCTATGATCCATCCTGCAATGAAAATGAATTCTTGGTAGGTTTCGCAATCAATCCTTCCTGGGCGAAATGGGTTGAGTCTTTCCTCAACCCAGCAGCAGCAGATTGCGCGGCACCTAGCGAAGCTATCCATTCTAACCTGTCTTTGCCTAGCAAGATACGTCTAGTTCTCCCTCCGCTTGCCTATCTCAGTAGGAAATTGGAACAGTCTCCGATTTCCAAGGCGAAGCCGAGGCAAGAGCTATACCTTCTGGAACCAGAGCAATAACTGCTATAAAGGAAGCAGATGCGCAGGAACGATCCCTAAAGCAAATACTCGGAATGCTCCACGACTAGGTATACCCATTCAGACTCGCTTTTGTTCAATTATAAATAAATAACCACTTTAATGGAGATTTATAGCATCATTCAAGTAAATACAGATTAAGATCGTAAAAACATAAGCTTGTAATATAGCTACACCTAATTCCAGACCGGTTAATGCAAGAACTATAAATAAAGGACCAAGATCCCCTATAAAATACAAAAGATCATTCATACATAGCATAGTCCAAGCGAACCCACTTAAAATCTTTACTAAACTATGACCGGCCATCATATTAGCAAATAAACGTATTCCTAAGCTTAATGCGCGAAAACAATAAGAAATTAGCTCAAGGAGTACTAAAAAAGGTGCTAATGGCAGTGGGACTCCTGCGGGTAATAAGAAGCTTAAAAAATGAAGCCCGTTTCTTTGAAATCCCACTATAGTAATGCCAATAAAAATAGAAAATGAGAGACCTAAAGTAATGAGAAAATGACTTGTAACTGTGAAGCTATAAGGTATCATACCCTGAAGATTACAAAATAACAAAAAAGTAAAAGTGACCAAGATGCAAGGGAAAAACTTTTGTTTAACATTTCCTGAAAGACCCCCTATTTGTTCGTTTACCAGGTTCAGCACGAAATCATAAATAAGCTCTACCAAGGATTGCCAAGCATTTGGTACTAAGTTTCCTCCTCCTTTTTTAGTAACAAAATGAATCAGAAGTAGGACCAAACTGAGAGTTAGCAGCATAAACAAAGATGAATTTGTGAATGAGAAATACAAGTTTCCTATATTCATAGGAATCAATGGGAGAATGGAAAATTGCTCAAGCGGGCTAGGTGCCTGAGTCCGAGTCTGCATCTCAGCAAAAGCACTCAGGTTATAATAATAATAATTATTATGGTAATGGTGATAATCAAAAATTATTGCGTTGTCAGTTACAGTTCTTTCAATCGTTACATAATAATCCTTTACTACTCTCATAACCGGTGTGTGCTTAATAAAAAAAATGTATTCCTTCATAAAAATTAGATTCTTTCTTGTAGTTCCGCTTCTTGCTCGAAAAATGAGGAAAGACTTGTCGGAAATAGTTGGCTTGGTCCGACCAAGAAAGGCATGGGAGTTGTTGGGCATAAAGAAAAGATGCTTCTAAAGCTCTATTTCTTCTCTTATGATATTTCTAGTTGGATTAAAAGATCGCTCCTAAATGAAGTCTCTCTTACAGTTCAAGAGTTTCGAAAGGCTCTTAGCACGGGAAGGGTATTTTACTTCTTAGAAGGAGATAAACTACCTAGATCTTTGTATGTATGGGTCTCTTTAATTGAAGATAGGAAAAAGACAGAGGAAATGGCGGAGCGAGTTCGAGCTCTTGTTCCTCAAACACTGAGACTGAGATAGCAAGGAGCCTAGACGGCCTAAAGGCTGGTCTCTCACTCAAAAACAATACGGGAACCAAGTTCTTTCAGTACCGAAATTAGTCATTGTTGAGTCTCAAGGTAGTCTGAGAGATAGAACCGGTGTTTTTGGCTGTCTACTTGAATTATCTGTTACACCACCTGGGGCTAAGGCTGTTGAAGGCAAGTCAGTAAAGATAGATTACCGAGTTGAGGATGGGATAAGTGCCATAGAAAGCTTGAAGTTTCCTCCTGTAGGTAGCTCAAAGTACGGTTTCGAAGTCAACTTCCCTTATTCTATTTTATTTCGGGTAGCTAAGACTTGAAGTTCAGTTATCGGAAGAAGTTATGTCTCAAGTGAAGTCATCTGATGCCAATCCTCGCCTCATAACGAGTAATGTCGGCAGTATCGATCGAAGGATAGGGATGTTCCAGAAGTAGTCTCAAGGAAAGTTAGCTCTGTTTATGCCAAGGCAGAGGAAGAACTGGTTGGCAATGAGTAAGAGAATGAATCCCCCGCCGAGTCAGTTGATGAGAAAGAGTCTGTTGCTGTGTCCACAGCTTTTTCAGGAGAGTCAGTCATCGGGAGAGAGGTGGCAGGCGCGGCAGTAGTCTTTGTTGCACGAGTAGCTGGATAGGCTGGATATTCTAGTCTTTTCGAAACTAACTATGACACTACGTTCCCATAAGACATGGAATTAGACTGTTTACTCGAAGTATGGAATAGTTGTACCTTATTGAGCGAAGTCTGCTCTCGTTTCATCCGGGGGGATATGGGAGTTTCACTCAAGAATGAATCTGTTGTTTTGTCTCATTCTTTCTCTACCTACATTAGCATGGGAATGAGTGACTAATAACGAGTGAACGAGAATGGCTTTGCTTGTGCTTGCCCGCCCTTCCAAGTTTCCTTTTTTTCAGTAGCAGGTTTTGGAGCAGCAGGAAGAGAGATAAATCCTAAGGTCGCAGCTGCCTTCTTGGATGGGTTTTATCTCTTCACTGAAACACTACGATAGTTCAGCTAAGAGCCCTAGAGACAGACGCGAATGAAAGAGCCTTTGCACCAGGCGCTAACCAGTGATCCACCATTCCTTCATGAAAGGCCTACCCCAGCTGCCATAAAGAAGAGGTTCCTTCTCTAAACAGATATAGTATGGAGTCCGGGATAAATGAATCAAGAAGGGATTTCCTCTCAGACAAATTTTCTACATCGCTTGAAGGTGGTGAACTAGGACCCAAGCTTACGATGCGAGACTTCTTTCAAATTACTTTTGCCATTCGAAGCCTTTATTATATATATTATTACCCGGGTGAGATGAGATGGCATTTGTGCGTGCGTATTAGAGGGTGGGCGTGAGCATGGATGCCCGGGCCTTGCAGCTTCTCTTCTATATGGCCCAGCCCTGAATGACTTAAGGGAAACAGCTGGGGACTCTTTATAAAAGCCCCTTTTTGCCATCTTTGACAGCCTTGAACAGCACTTAAACTTAAGAAATGCGGATATATCCTCTTGGCTTACTTTACCCCGACTAAATAATCAATTTCGTATTGAAGTGTGTACGTGACTGCGCATATATAATTGAGACATGCATGAGTAGATACGAGAGAAGGGCGTACCGCTCCAACTGAACTGTGACTAAGATCCTCTGCCGAACCAGCAACAATGTCGGTGAAACAGCTGCTACCTTTAGCTAGGAGCCTCTTTTCCTTCTGCCCAGCTCCCCGTTCGACTTGCATGTGTTAAGCATAATAGCTACTGAAGCAAGAGAGAGCTCAAAGAAAAGGTAAGGCTCTTACATTTCTTACGCAATTTAGGAAGAGCTTCTATTCCATCAACACAAGTTATTCCAGCAACAGCTCTTACTGTACCGTCAACTCCAACTGTCCTTATAGGCGAAAGCCACCTCCTTGACAGATTACGGAGCTACCCAGCTTCTCTTAATGCCAAGTAGTAGAAAAACCGCTTTCCCGAGCTGGCTGGATGATTACTATGGAAGAGTTGGTGAACATTGTTCTGACTCATAGCTCTAAGATGACAATGACTCCCAGTCTCTGGTCAATCCATGCTGATGCTAGAATAGCTTTTCCCCCCGCCCATACCTGGGAAGAGAAAGTACAACCTCTGCTGCATCCTATCCTCTACTAAAGTAGAATTCTTTTGTTCTAGAATCACAGGCATTGGCTAATGATACCACAGACTTTCTGGTTATGTCATACTCAATTCTATCTACTCTTACAGACCATCCCTTGGAGCATACTAAGAAGAAGCCCACGTAGCGGTAGCAGCAACGACATCTTCCTTCTTCCTTCTGGGCTTACTAGCTCAACATAGGCAACGGGTACCAATGCTAGGTTAGAATCCGATACTAAACTCTTAAAGGGAATCATGGTGGCATACGAATAACCTTATCTTGATACCATAGCAAGTGTAAAGACCAATCCCATCATGGCATGATAGGGCCATAAACTAGAGACGATTAGATAGCACCATAAGACATCCTTAGCGAATACTAGCGCCATCCTCAGCCACTGAAGTCAGTCGGAGATATAGATTCGATATAAGCCCCATAGGGATCATAATCGTGATATCCTCCGTCCAGCCCTTAGACTCGTTCCGTTTAACGACTGAACTTGTTGGTCCTAATTTGTCTTTAAACCCATTACCCTAACCAAGCCTTCTCTCCGACATTAGTAGGGAATGACGATCGCACCCACGTTCAGCTATCTATTAAGGCGTTCCCACCTGCATGCCTAACCGCTAAGGCCCATCCTAATACAGTCCTTCTAGATGTATGTATCTTTCTCATTCCCCGCTGTCCTTGCTTGGCTAGCGTGCTACTGGCCCGCCTACTGAACTCCTACTGTCCTGCTACCAAGCATTCTCTCTTTACTCGCCTAAGGGTGCACTAAGAAAGATTGCTACAACGACAAAAGGAAAGAAAATATACACCCATAAATCGTAGACCCCTCGCCTACCTGCACTGACTTTCCTTGCCTTACGAAAAGCATTTCAAAAGTTTCTGTTTTGACTGGTAGTAGTACAAACCTATCTATTGATTAAGGTAAGGTTCACATCGCTATCTAAGCGCAGACGTGACTAAGCGTCTAGGTGTTCGAAGCATGATTCATCAACTGGTAAAGGGAGTAGTTCATCGGAAACCATTCCTCTCAGGAAAGCGAAGCTAACCGCTTTTAGGCTGCTTTCGAAACATTCTTCATCGACAGGGAGCAAGCTCAGTCATTACAACTTGGGCAAAGCCGATTGCTTTCTTCCGGAGAATCTATGGCAACGTGAGAAGCTAAGTTTCTAATTTGATCACAAAAAATAGGTAGCTCAAAGCGCCAACCCTTCCTCTTAGACACTACTACTGATCAGCATGACTTTCTTTCTTGAGTAAGGTAAAGGGGTACGGAAACGTCCTCTTATCACAGCTTGAACGGGATTCATTGTTGGGAAGAAGACGAAGTCGATTCAATCCAACTCCAACCGACCGGCTGGAGAGATATTTAGTCATGAAATAAATAAGAAAGAGATTATTCCCTAAGAGCTTGTCCAGTACCTTTTGTTTAGAGTCTTTCTACTTTCTGTCAGCTATAACCAAGTTGCTATTTCGGGGTTAAGGAAATGAATTGTAAGTCGCGTAATCCCCCTTCCTCCCTTGCAGTAAAAACTCTCCTCTAATAGCAGAAAGCTTCCATGCCCTATTCTCTATTTTGGAAAAGGACCTCTTACGGCAGTTGACAGTGGAAACTTTCCAGCTAGCGATTGATCCAGTTACCGGTAAAGGACAGTTGACAGAAGAAAGAAGAGAGATGAGCTACTATCACTCAAGAACTAGAAGAAGGAAAGAAATCGATTCACTTCGCCAGCCTTGAACTCCTCTTTCTTGGATCGTTGTTTGCGACAGACCGATTGAGACAGATCTAGAGATAGAGCTGCAAGGGAACACTTACCAATACCTACTGCGGATCAGGCTGAAGCTATTGTTGCATCTCCAGCTTCTACTATTGTTGCACCTCCACTCTAGCCTTGATGCGCGAGGGGCTCTCGGAAAGAGGGGGCAAAGCAAAACCAAGAGGAGGTCGTAGATACTATACCTGGAAGAAGTCTCTCTCGTAGGGCATTTTTCTGTAGTAATGTATTTCGGTGTTTATCGTAGCCCACGGAGCGGTAACGGGCGGAAAGAGCTATGATAGGAGTCGATGCCTTTCTGTCCCATCTGAAAGAAAGGCTGAAAGCAAAAGGAGATCGCTTTCGATTAAGGATCAAGCCCAGGAGGAAGCAGTCGTTGGACATGTCCCTTCTTTAAAGTAAAGGTAGGAGAGTGAGATGACTTACTAGGACAGAGGGAGCCAAAGGGAATCAATAGTAGAGTAGACAGGTCTTCCCCTGAACTTAAGCCATAGATGTACCCATCGATACAATAGACCAATAGAAGAGACAGCCAAGCCAGTAGAGCCAATGCCAGCGACTCCTGTAAGCCATAAAGCGACGGGCTAACCGGCACTCCTTGTCGGCAGATCGTTTGCTGTGAAGTTTCATGTCGGATTGCACACTAGCTTTGCCTTTCAGTCGAGCTGAATGACATTCACCCTCTCTGCGTGATTCCCATTTATGATAAAGCGTGTACTGATGGAGTCGGCGAGCAGCACAAGAGGTTCTTTCTAAGTCGGAGTATCGGGACTCGCACTCATTGAACTTCTTGCGCAGAAGACGCACAGGACAAGCATTCTCGCGCATACCCCCTATTCCCTATTCTTTTAGTCAAGCCTATACTCTTTACTCTTTTTTACTCTTTTCAAAAAGGAAAGCAGTAGACCTATATGAACTGAATAAAGATAGGGATGTCGCTAATCGCCTACTCGATTGACAGGCATAGCTTTGATAGCTGCTTTATCTGCCTGAAGTCGGTTATTACTTGTTCCATGCTTGCAGCTCTGATTGAACATGCTCAAGGGTTCGAACAAGCCCCCCATCTCAAGTCAATTTTCATTCGCTTATCCTTCTCCGACGTCCCTACTTCGCTTGCAGCACTCCTTCTCTTTCTCAGGGAAAGCATATATCTACTGTACAATGAATAGCTGGGGAATACTCGCTTCAAGGTAATAGCAAAGAAGAAAAGGAGCTCTTCTTATGAATTCGATAAGGGCATGAAATGAGTCTACTGAAGTATTAGATCAATTCTAGGTAGAGAATCCACTTTATTTATTTATAGGATTCTGATCGATAACCTGTCTATCATTACTATACAAAATTTCCTGATGTTGAATGAGGAGTGGGAAATGATGCCAATAAAGAATAGACAGAGGGCAAAGCTGCTTAAATCAATAGATTGGAGTTCCTCTTCTCTTATTGTTGTTGACGGGAAAGGGATCTTCAAAAGCAAATACAGATGTTACGTTCTATTCTATGAATGAATCAATCAAGAAATAAAACAAGTTCGAATCTATTTACATCTTAGGATGTTAGTGATCGAACCGTTGGCTCTAAGCTAAGTACCTAAGTCGCTAGTCCTGGGAAGGCTTAGCATCAATAAAATGGTAAAGGGCGCTTCATTCAATAGATTGGACAGATGGGAACCTCTTTCTTTAATAATAAGCTGCTAGCGGGTGTAATCTGATTGTTTATAATGAGAATGAGGTTTGACGAATGGATGGAGTTCACGTAGCCATAGGCTTGGTTAGTGAGTAGATGTCATCCCGGGCTAGGAATCAGTCCACCGAAGAAGGCGAAGTAGCGAGTCTGGGGGCGCTATCGGCCATGTTCACTGATAAGCTTTGTTTGCTTCCTTTTTCCGATACCGTGGAAGAAAGCTAAGTACCACAGTAAATGGTAGTTAGGGAATGAGAGTCAATACAGCAAAGGAAGGGTATGTAATAATACAGATGATATAAATTATATCACTCGCGTCGGTGTTATATCGCTCAACAACAAGCACCTTCCCCGTTGGTGGGACTTCTATTGCACCTGTCTCGCGCAACAACTAGCATCTGCCCATGTCACGCACCTGACCAACAACAAGCCTAACTTCAATAACAAGCCAATTCTCTCGGTCTTCTCTTGCACCTGTTGAAGAAGTAGATCTCTCGACTCCGGTCTCATTACTTGAGGATTCGATCCATGAATAGGGCTTAACGCACCTGACACCACTCTTTCTTTTCTTAGC
>NC_023337.1:252500-260000 GCF_002127325.2 Helianthus annuus | reverse complement strand
CCTTTATACGCAGTCTTCGGATTCCCCCATAATCCGTAGCCCCTCCCCAATCCCCCTTTCTTTTAGTTTTTAGATGAAGATCTCATTGTGATGTCGCGTTCCCTCTTTTCTTTCATTTCACTCTATTGTATGAATTCAACCAATAGAGGAGTGGGATACTCAAAAAGTAGTGGCAGGAATCGATTTCATCGTAGGGGGCGTAGTCATTGTTCTTAGTTTTCTGTAAGTTGATTGCTGCCCGGAATTCGTGATCCTGGCTCAGACGAGAGAAAGCTAAGGATATACTTCTCAAATGCAAGTGCAAGTCGAACGAGATACCTCTTGCAGTATTAATCACTCGTTCATCTGCCGAACCATCCCTGCCTGCCTTCGTCCACTCAGTCTGAGTGTTCTCAAATCCCAAGTCAGGTGTGACTCATCAAAGACCACCGCACAGGAAAAGCAACTAGTAGTTGATCCTATTCCTCAATGAAAACATTGGAGGGTCACAATGCCTTGTTTAAAGACCAAAGGGACTAGAACAATAGAGCTCTGAATCATAGTAGTAGTGCTTGTTTGTGCTGACTTGTTTATCTTGTTCTACAGTCCTACAATCTGAAAAGGACTGGAAGGGCCCATCTATCCTAGTGAAGTGAACCTTTAGCTAAGCTCTGATCAGATTCCTCTTTGCTCCTCAAAAGCACCACAACCTTCAGAACCAATTCTTAGTTCAGTCTTCCCGAAAGCTATGAAAGGGAGGGCATCAATCAATAGAATGCCAGAACTCTAGTTGAATTGACCGTATGAGTTGAACATAGTGAAACGAATCCTCATCTCACTCATAGGTAGCTGCGAACAAGGAAGAAAAAGAAGGACATGTAAGCCATAAAGTGGCTGCCAACGACTCCGATGCAGTTGGAGGAAGAGCTGCTATTGAATTTCTTGGAGTCCGTTTTGAAAAGGCATAGCTGCAATTGCTTGTACTTGAATCGATCTTGCCTTGGTGTTGACCTATAGGGAGATTGACCTTTCACCTCCGCTTGTCACGAAAGATTATGCCTTCAGAATGAACGAAGATTCGATCCAACTCCAATGCTAGGAAACTTCCGAGACTAAAGCCTCCCTTACCAAGAGCAGGTACAGGATCCTGCAAGACGGGAGGAAGGAAGATTCGAATGATAGAACAGCCGACAGCTGGCGAACGAATTAGGCTTTTGAGAAGGACTAAGCACTAAACAGTGAAACGTGAGAGGTTCATTGTTTAAGCTTCAATAGTGAGGGCAGAGAGGGTCTAACAGAACTTGACTTACCGGAACGACTGAAAGTGAAGGTTTCTGGCCTTCTAGCATTCATGCCTCATCTTTCAGATTGATCTATCATTCCATACCTGATTTCTGATATATCTATGCCTTTCTTTCCAGTGTTCATGCGGGAACCTCAAACCTTTTTCGGAAGCCGTGGGTCGCTGGCAACAAGCTATGACTGATTCGCTTTAAGCCTTAGAGAAAAATGGCACTGACACATAGGGAAGGTGCCCCGGTTTATCCAGAATAGATGGGTAGGTTGTCTATTAGAGCCTATTAACAGCTTATACTGTAAAGGATTGCCAGCTTTGACTTGATCTGCCGCTCAACTAAACGTTGCCTCTTTCATCCGAATCTCTTTCCTCAACATTACATACAACTATTGATCGCGATTCCCGGCACTAAGAGAAGTTATCATTTCTCTCATCGGTGAAGAACCGGAGAGAGAAGAGCGGAACTGCTTTTTCCAGGCCACCTACATCTGATCCATCTGGCGAAGAGGGTACGGAACCAATACGAGCAAGCAATCAATGCCTCCCTGGAACCTGACCTAACTGTCAATCCGGAACCGGGGGAACGTAGCACTCCCTTTCGATTATCCATGGAGTATTCCCCAGCCAGTTCCAGGCCCAGGCTTCGGCGCTTGACTAAACCAATCTATCAACCTGAATGTCCTGCCTTTCCGTAGTCCACTTCACTAATCAATGGAAGAGTCAGCAAGGCAAGCATCAACTTCTGCTTCCGCCTAAGCCGTGCTTGCTGCTCCTGCTCTTCTAATTAGAGAACGCACTAAAAGCATACCTTATCTCAGGGGCATGAGTACACTGCTTTCACACTCGAACTCTCCTACTGTGTGCTGTGTGTGCTTTCAAGCAATAAGACTTTTCTAAACGAACCACTGCTGACGAAGTGCCCCATACCTGCACTTAAATAAACCTTCTTTTAGGAAAGGGATAAGCTGTAGACATCTGCTTAGGTTATTAAGGCACTGCAGTCTTCTTCTTTCGAACTCGATGCTCTCTTGTTCTTTCCAGCTTTACTGCTGTTCTTAGTTATGGATTGGCTTTTCTTCCTGGTGCTTCCCTTCCAACACTTCGGTTCTATTGAGACAATCAATCACTTTCGCTCTGCTTTGTATGCCAAGTAATAGCTGGACTGTAACTAGATTCTACTCTCTTCTTATTCGTGATTGTTGAGTTAGATGCCCTACTCAAAAGGATCTCTCCCTAAAGCTGTAGACTGATCCCTGTTTCTATCTTCCTCACTTGATCTGCCCGTACTCTCTTAAGTCGACTTCTTTGCTGCCTTTCCGCGGAAAAGTGATTTTATAGCAAGCTTCTTTCCTGCTTTCTAGTATACTGATTCTCTTTCTTATGCTGTTTTCTGCCTGTAGTGTTGTTCTGTCCCTACTATTGAAACACTGGATGCTCTTGCTGCTCCTCTAGTCATTGAACCAGCGCACTCCAATACAAGCTTCTCTTCTTTAATGAATGGGACTGACTCGGCTAAGTAAAGTGTAGTATCGGCACTTACTCGTCTTTAAGGAAAGGGAGCAGTAGACTTCCTCCCTTCCCTCCCAGTGTCCAGTGGCTCTGCTCTAGCAAAGAGACAATCACTTGAGCTTTTTTCTCTTAATGGTGATGATATTATATTCCCTGACAGTGCCCCCCCTTAAGTCGACTAACTCTACTAAAGAGAAAAGCGCTCTCTGCTCTTCCAGTAAGCGGTTGGAGCTAGTACTTGACTGCTATCAGAGTTAGAAAACAAGTATCCCCCTCTCCCTTACTGCGAGGATAGTGCCCATACCTGCACTAAAGGATAACCTGAGATAAGGTATGGAAGCAGTCTGATTATTTCCACTTGAGTTCGACTCGAAAGGTCTTTCAGTGACCGAGTTCAGTGACCAAGGCTAGGCAACAACTCACTAGTCGAAAAAGACACAGCTAGTCTTGGGATCAAGGCTTCTTTCCTTTGCTGAATCAGGAATAGCCGACTCCAGGTAAATGCTTTTCCCAGCTCAAAGGCGATGACTAGTAGATCCCTTTTTCCTGGCTATATGATATCATATCAGACAGAATAGACCGGGCCAAAGAGCACTAACCGGGAGCGAAGGGTCCAGAAGTGAGCGGAAGGAAAGGGAGTGAGTGCGCCGCAAGACCAGAGAAGGCAACTTGTGAAGTGACCTTAACTCGGGAACGGATTCGATAGGGCCGCGAGAACCCTTGTTTTTGTCTTTCTCTCGCGTCCGGCTATTCCTGCTGAGTCCTCACTCCGGTTAGACGGGAGAATCACTGTAGATAGCGATAGAAGACGCGGTACACAAAGTGGTCTTAGCATGAAGGGAGAAAGGGAGGATGTGGGACCATTCCTGATATCCACTCATTCGATATACGACTTCGAAAGCTTACACGTACGAAATAGCCTAGGAAAGAAGAATCGAAAGCATCGAAGCGCTAGCAGACCCAAAAGCTAGCACGGAAAATAGGGAGCATTGCGCCTTAGCCGACTTCCAAGGCTTGTTAGGCTTGGCCTGATAGAAGGAATGCGGACGAAGAGCTTTCTCAGACTCCCAAAACATAGGAGTACGGTCATAGAACGAGTCCCGAACCCGAACCGGTCAAAGGTCAAAGACGGACCTGCCATACTCTAATTAAGAATCTCAGTTCCCAGGCTATTAATGAAGAGGAGAAGGAAAATATATCATAACAGCACTTCCTATAGTGGAATTGGAATCGACGGATTCTTTGATGCGACGGAACAAGACGGTAAAGCAACCACTCGTTGTCGTTTAGTTGTCCGTCACTCGTAGTCTCTGCGTCAGAGGTGGTTGTTCGGAAGGGTTTGACAACGTAACAGACAGCTAGGCAGTTACTACGCAACACACATTGGGGTGGTGCAACAATGGAACGACTAGTAGTCGTAGACTAGCGGTGTTACGGAACAACTACCCGACGAGTGGTAATAACGACAACTACAGTAGGTTTGACAGTAGCGTTAGGACGACTGGTTCTCGTAGTTGTATTGCCCTAACGCAACGACTCAAACAACTACGAGTGCTCCCAAGACGATGAGACGCATGCGCTATACCGTCGAGTATTGCTTGCGAAGCAACCGCAACTCGTTGTAGGTCCTCCCCTTACATTACAGTCGAGTAGCTTTCACTCCTTCGCTTGCAACGTGCGGTTGGTTTACCTAACGCATGGCTTCCCCAACGCCAATAGTCGCATGAGTTCTCCTAGACGATAACCCATGCCTTGAAACAAACCGCATGATGCGTTCCGGAGTTGCCGTAGTTCTGTTACCGCCTTGCCGTCTTGGATTGGGAAGGATACGACAGGCTCAATTCAAGGACACTCAATTTCAGGCTTTCGAAGCTCTGACGCTTTCTGTCGCATTTGTTCTATATTTTGTTTACCTATCATTTTCACTTTATTTAACCGTACTTAGGTAGCTCTTCGTTCGTTCGGCAGAGGCGTAGAGCTATCTACTTGGTCGCGACTGGCTCTGCTACGCTAGGTTCTCCCTATGGCGCTACGCATCGTTCCCTTCGGTCGAGCGAATCCCATTGTTCCGGTCCGAGAATCCCTATGTCTGAGGTCGAGCAGCTACGCTCTCGTTGGTCGAGGTTAGATCCTCGTATGTCGCCACTCTCGTCACTGGGCGTTCTCACTTTTGCCTTGTTATCTCAGGACACTCTGCCAGGTTGTTCCTTGTTGACCGGCCTTGTGATTCTCGTTATAGAATGTAGTGCCCAACAGTTTAAAGGAACGGGTGAAGTCTCGGGATCCGCTCTAGTCGAGTAAGATATTTCCCCTGTAGAGTAGTCTCCGTATCAGTCCATGGGCTAAGGCGCAATTGCCTTCTTAGAGCCAGTAACTTCGTACTGAAAATTGGAGAAAAAAGAGTGACAGAGGCATCTTCCATTCATCTCGATTTTGGTTTTTCTGCACCATATTTTGATCTCCCTTTTCTTCGATCCGGAATTCCCAACAAATCCTTGACTCCTCGAATACAATGGGATTTCACACCTGGCGAATCTTTCACTCTACCTCCTCTTATTAAGACTATAGAATGTTCCTGCGAATTATGACCTTCGCCCGGAATGTGAGCAAATATATCATGTCGATTGCTCAACCGTACTTTGGCTATCTTACGTGGAGCTGAATTAGGTTTTTTCGGTGTTCTCGTTGGTACACGCGGGCGTACTCCTTGCTTCTGGGGACATTGATCCGAAGCTCGAGTACGGTCCGTGCGCCGTTTTTCTTCTCTACCATGACGAATCAATTGATTTAATGTAGGCATCGCGCTCTTGACTTTTGTCCTTCCCCCCGATTTTTGCCCTATCGCTAGTGGTTACTCCCGATCCGAAGCACCCCTTTTCCATTCATAGAGAGATCCAATCGTCAAAATCAATAAAAAGGCCATCATGGACCAAGATCCAAAGGGATCAATCTTGTTGAGAGGTACTGCCCAAGGAAAGGAAAAGGTGACTTCCGGATCAGGGATAATAAATAAAATAGAAACAAGATAAAATCGTATATCAAAACGACTTCTGGCATCACCGAAAGGATCGAAACCACATTCGTAGGCCGACAATTTTTCTGGATAGGTCGAACTATTGGAAGCAAATGGAAAAGGAACACCGAGTGGGATCAAAGAAACTAGCGGACTGATCACTAAATAGATACAAATAGGTGCAAATTCTGACATCACCACAGCCCACTTTGTTTTCTCGCTCCTTGCTCGCGGAGCGGCATACCGAAAAAAAGATAGGATTTGAATCGATGACTTAAGCCCTTGCGCTATTCCCCCCTGATCGTATCGTAGATAGCAGTCAGAGTCAGTACGCTTTCTATTCTCTTTATATTATATATGAAAATAGATAAGAAAGGAGGGCTGCCGAGGCCCGGAACTTCTCCGAGAGGTTCCTTTCGATACTCTGCGCACAGAAGCGATATCGAACATCACTTATTGTCATTTCTCAATTGATGATACTTCATTTAACTACTTAATAAGATAAGAAGATCCATAAAAAGATCAAATAACGGAAGGCGGAAGGTCGATTAGGAAAGGAGCTTTTCAAATCAAAGAATTCGTTGATTGCAAAGCCTTCTTTCAGATAAGTCGTTTATAAAAAAACTCCTTAACTCATTAACTCAGGATCGGTAAAGGCCTTACTCTATTCCTTGTCAGGAATAGCGGCCTTAGAGCTTCTACTACTATCGGCTATCTAACTCTCGGGAAATCGGGGGTTTTGTCGGGGAATCGGTGTCGTGGTGGTGCTACGAGATGGCGATTTATCGTATAGAAGAATGGATCCGCGGACCTATTGATTGACCATAGATGCGAACCGATCGACCGCTACCTAAGAGAAGATAAGTAGTTCTTCTATCGTTCAAGGGCAAGGGGAGAACATGTAGCGGCTTGCCTAGATCTCGTATTTCCCACGTAGTCCGTCGAAAAACCAACGATTCTCCTCTCAAAGTAATAGAGAGATCCTTTTCTTTTTCCGGTATGTAGCTCCGCGAGCAAGGAGCGCATCATCAGAGCAGGGCGAAAACGAACATAGGATCATGGCCCTTTTCTTCTTTCTTTTGCTGCTGATCTCACATCGAGAGCAGCCCCTTCGTGTTCAGGATGATCGGATGAGAGATCTTCCTCCGACTCCGATAAATCGGTCAAGCGGGAGGCTACCCTCGACTTACCTCTCTCTATAAAAACCCCCTCCCCGGAGGGGAGCATAAGCTCCAGGATGAGTATGTCCTGGATTACCGGATTCATTCTCGTCCTGATCCACCATGAAATTTTTTTCGAAAGAAAAATGATAGGAGAGGGCTCGTAATGATCTTTGAGAAGATCACAAGGTGCTGAACAGGATAGGGGGGTCTGTAGGTTTTTGTGAAAGGGATGCTCTTCTCATGTTATTGCTGAAAAGAAGAAGCGAATTCCTCTATTTGATGTCGATTCACCCACACTTCCATTCCTTGTAGAGGGAGGCTAACTGCTTGCTGGCTGGGAGCTGTATGAGCGGTAACGTCCACGTACGGCTCCGTGAGAAGGGCGGTGGACAGAAATGGCCTTGTTGTACCTCACTCTCGTCTTCAATGGGGTCTGCTCTTTCTTTTTTGGGAGAGTATGCCAATATGATCTTAATGAGGTGCGGGGCTTTGCATCTGACATTCGTTGGGCTTCCCTCTTCGGGAGCCTGCGTCCCGGC
>NC_023337.1:217500-247500 GCF_002127325.2 Helianthus annuus | reverse complement strand
CTGATCTCATATTAGGAGAGGAAGTGGACTGGGAAGGTAAATCAGTTTAGAAGGTGAAAAGGTTTGATTGATAACAAGGGCAGGAAAGATTCATTAACAAGGGAATCGCGAACCGGAAGTGCTCGAAAGACGACCTCAACACAAGGAGAATGGATGAGGATTCGAACAAGGTGGGATCCAAACAGAGGGAATAGAGGATTAATAACACAGTCTTAAAGCAAGTCCCAAGAACGAGGAGAAAGAAGATAGCCCAAAGCGATGCAGCCCCATTAAATAGGCAGGAGTAATTACTTAAATAAAGAATCAAGACTAATATTTACCTATGCCTTTGTTTAGCCGATCACGAGATTAGAAATTCAGCACAGCTCGACACTCGACAACAGGCGTTACATCCCCTCGATCCGATTATACAGGCTAGCAACAGAGCTGCAGGAGATGCGGAAACCCCTCAAAACTCAAGGAAAAAGGCTTCCTCCGGAAGAGTTACAGATCGATTAGACTAGCTCTAGTACAGGATCTGATTACTATCCGAAAAAAACTAAGCAACCAGAACGAGAAGCGCCGCTTTTATTGAACGCTGTAATCAAAGAAAGAAAAAAGGCGTTACCTATGCCGCTGTTTAGCCAATCACGATAAATTCAGCACTGGTCGACAAAGGCCGACGTCCCATCAGGCAACCTCCTCTTGTTTGATTCCGTGCACGAGTAACTTAAAGGGGCTTTTCGGCCTCATAGAATAGCGAAACGGCCCGCTCTTACCCTTACCGATAGCATCGATCCTGAGCTAAGGAAGAGTGACAGGCGGAAGGGGGATTCTGACTAAGACTAGCACCGGATTCTCCACATCCGGAATGATCACACTTTCATTCTTTAATCGGATTCCTTCTGAAGCAGGGGATTTTCCCACTACTAGAACGAGGACAGGCCTAGCTACTTTGCAAGCATTCCAGGCTAGAGCGTCCTCCACGACCTTCTCACGGCCACCCGTAACCCCGCATCCATCCGGAAAGGAAATGCCCTTAAAGAAGAAGCTTAATGACGCTCGCGACGAAGTACTGATTCTTATTCTTCTTCTCTAATTAGGGATTCGACCTCCCGCTAGCATCGAAAGAAAAGTAATAAGGCTTCCCGGCTCACCTGAGAGTCTATCACCCTTCGCTCCTGCAACAAGGGCTATAGCTAGTAGAGCTGGTAACAAAGTCCCAGGAATACCCGCAAGAACCAGTAAAGAGACCTCCTACTCCAGCATCATGATTCGGTTCCACTGAACACTTGACCAATAACATTGGCCTAGATATATATATACATGAGGCCAACTGAAAAACAGGTATACACATCAAATAAACTAGGATGAAACATAGGATTCGGTGGATGATTCGGCATCCTTTCTTAATTGCGTATATAACGGTAGCCCTTCCTAAATAGTTTTTGAGTAGGCTAGGAAAGAAGGAAGAAAGGGATAGAGCTCTGAAATAGTTAACTCAGAGCTGGGGTGGGAACCCAATCGATGTGTCACAAGAAGGCAGTGATGAAGTTGGTGATTGTCGCCTGTTAGTGTTAGAGATTCAGATAGAGGAATGCAAACTAGCAAACTGCTCTATCAGCGGAAAGAGAGAGAGAGCCAATACATGACAGGGGGGAGAGGTTAAGCAGGTTTCTTAGACGGAAGGTTCTTAGTCTAATCGGAAACAGAACCCGTCTGTAACCACAATGACTATATGCTTAACACACCTTCAGATCGAAGAAGGACTTTTTGGAATGGGAATGGATGAAGCGGGGTGGAGGAATGGTCAACTCATCAGGCTCATGATCTGAAGACTACAGGTTCGAATCCTGTCCCCGCCTAATCACTTGAGATCTTTTTGGGGTGGTAAAAGTTGTGTTGCCAGCTAGCGAATGTTCGGATGGTGAACAGTTCAGTATCAAGTCTGTAACGAAGCTAGTACGGTTCAATGCTTGTAGAATAATAGTGAAAATTCCGGGTAACTGGATCGCCCCGGCGGGGTTGCTCTGACTCAGACGGCCCTGAGAAGCGCAGCACTCCGGTAACGGATCCTTTTGCAGGTGAAGGGGCAGAGCGTTCCCCGGTCTCTCTTGGCAATAGTTTACCTTTCTAATGTTCTGCCTTGATGAGTGGGAGAGGTAGCCGAATTAGGATATCACTACTGGCACGGACTGCGCAGGAAGTTGCGATCCTAAAATGAACTAGAAAAATCACCGCCCATTACCAAATTAGACTCCTAGTTTCATTAACGTCGGCTTATCTGTCAGTCGTGTTGGGTCTGCCGCTCAGTTGAAAACTATGAAACAAGTCTGCGGTAGTTCAAAACTGGAATTGGCACAATTACGTTTATTAGAAGTGGACAATCGAGTGGTTGTACCAGCCAAAAGTCATCTACGTATCGCCGGACCGCCCCCGCCGACGAATAATAGGTACCACCACTCCAGGCAGAGTTAGTGAGCCGTGTAATAGGCGACCATTTCGCGCGGTTCGGGGGGCACTTGAGTCAGCCGCCGGCGCCCGACAGCGTCTTGACCCCTATCCAATTTTTGGGCCAATTCCCCCTTCGTACTACCAAAAAATGAGATTCTTGCCGAATCCGAGTTTGCTGCTCCAACCATTACCAAACTAATACCTATTCTGTTTAGTACTTCAGGTGCTTCTGTTGCGTATAATGTAAATCCAGTAGCGGATCAATTCCAACGAGCCTTTCAAACTAGTACTTTTTGTAATCGACTCTATAGCTTCTTCAATAAACGCTGGTTCTTCGATCAAGTTTTTAATGACTTTCTAGTCAGATCGTTCCTGCGTTTCGGATATGAAGTTTCATTTGAAGCTTTAGACAAAGGTGCTATTGAGATATTGGGCCCTTATGGTATCTCGTACACATTCCGACGATTGGCCGAGCGAATAAGTCAACTTCAAAGTGGATTTGTTGTGCGAAGAGTGCGTTATGACCCGTGGCCGCCTGCCTGGTGGGGGCGGCTCCTCCGTTGTGGGTAAACGGGAAACCCGACTCTACGAACCCGAGGAAAGGCTGCACAGCAGTAGTAGGGGCGTTAAGACCGGAGCTTTTTGTAGTGCTAGCAGGAATGCAAGTGAATGAATCCCATCCTCTAGCGAGTAAAGTGCTTACGCCCCTTTAGAGAGAGGGGCGCGCTAGCGCTTGACTAATAGAATAGGGGGCTGAGAAGCTCTTGCTTGCTGTCTACTTCGCGAGCCTTCACTGCCCCGTTCTGTAACTTACCTTCTTTCGTCCGTCCACGAGGCTGTAAAAAGAGAGAAAGGGGCGGCTATCTAGCGGGAGTCGTTTCGGTTGTATGCCACGAGGTCCCTATGGACAAGGGGACAAGTGAATCATCGCTTTTGGGCGCAGGCAGCCCTCTACCATCTATCCCATTGCATTCCATTGTCTCGTATTGTACTGTACCGTATCAGACCAGATACATCTATTGAGTGAGAGAAAGGTAATCTATTTCATTCTATTTTATTCATTTTGATATTGATAGGGATCCCCATTCATTCCTAGATTCCCGGATTGATTGTCCCTACCTAACTACATGGTAGTGGTCTAGGGAGCGCAATTGCTAGAGCACGGGAGAATGAAGAGTAATGATTTCAGCAAGAGCAGCCGGACGGACTACTATAGTGAGTCTAGTGACTACTAGAGTAGAGTTAAGTCAAAAGGTATGGTATAGCAGCCTTTCCGAGCGAGCCTCTGGGATCTCCTGTAAACCCCCATGATGTGGTAAAGGGAGGATATTAGGGGAAGCAGTGAGTGGAGATTCCCCTGCAGAGAGCCGGATGAGGGGAGACCCTCACGTCCGGTTCGGAGGGCGGGGATATCCCGACCCTACTATCATTATGCCTTTGCAATGTTACTTGGTTCAACTCTATTTGTGACCTTTTCTCGTATGTGGGACTCTCTATCTTCTTGGGTAGATAATCGATCGTCTTTCATTTGGATAGTGAGTTGTTTTTATAATAAGTCAAGTCAAGAATCATAATCGAACTGGAGGAGCTTGCCAGGATGGCTTGGTAAGCAAGCAAGCAGTTATGTAGGCGCCAACTCCCAGTTCTTTCTCTTCTTTCTTTTTTTCTCGGAAGAATAGAGATCCGTTCGCAACAAGGTAGCCATAGGGAGAACCTGTGGCTGGATTGAATCCTATGCCCTCAAGTTCTTCAAGTCCGGATTCATGGATAAGCCTTCAGCTAAGAGAAGGAGAAATGCTATAAGTCAAAGTCAACTTCGTTCACCACTACGTTCTTTCACCCCTGAAAGCTAAGATGTGGAATAGCGCTAGCTAACAAGTAAACGAGTGAATCTTGCGTAAGTGAACGGAAGCATGTTCGAGCTAAGCAAGTAAACTACTTCTCTTCGTTGCGTAGGCGAAGTGAGTTGGCTGTTTCGAGCTAGGGCTAAGCGAGCCAGAAGTGCTGGAAGTGAGCCGGAGTTCGTAGGCTAGGGAGCAACGGCTGATCGAAAAGCGAAGATAGGCGCATAGTTCAGTGATCTACAAGAGTGGTAGAGGTCCCGATCAGGTTGTTTTAACAAGCTAGTTAGGCCGGATAGGCTAAACTAGTAGTTCGTAGTTCCCCGGGTAGGTGCTTAGCTTGTTAGGAACCGAAGGCTGTTTGCGTACTTGCTTGTTAACTGAAAAGAAGCCAATAAGGCGCAGTTACAGCTACATTGGATAGGGAAAGGGTTGAAGTTGCGAAATCAGGCATAGGGTGTACGAATAGCACTGATCGTAGACCATCCAGATGCTTATGGGGCAGAACAGACCGATTGATTAGTTCCCGTGATCGTAGATCCACTTTAGCTAATGCAACTCGGGAAGAAGCTGCTAAGATCCCGTCGCTTACAAATGCTCCAGCGTGAAATAAAGACTTTTTAGGTACAGGGAGAAATTCGTACAATAGTGCGAGGACGGAAAAGAAAACGACCTTCTTTGACGCATGTTCTCCCAATAGTGCGAGTACTGACTTGTTCGTAGAAAAGAAGAGTCCTGACTAGTATACCGTCTGCTATTCTTACTAAATCTCAAGATTGAATTGGTAGTTGTACAATTGAACACGGTATGGGTAGGAGTCAAGTGGAACATAGAATTGTTTGTAGTCAAATTGAACATAGAATTGTTTATTGACAAGTTTGTGGGTATGTGGTTTTTGCATTTCGTTCAATAGGGGGAACACGAGACCTGTAAAGAAAGGGGAATACAAATCAATTTTTTTAGATTTTGACGCATTAGTAGGATTCATTCTTTTCCTCTCCACAGATACCGAGATCTATCCTTAGATAGACGCACTAGAAAGTTGAACAGGAAAGTTGAGACTGGCTTGTTCATGAGGCTAGTTCAGGAATGAAGGTTTTCTAGTTTCAATCTATAAATACCGTTTAGCCCTCACTCGCCGGTGGGTTGTGATTGAGCTTAGCTTGGCAGATCTCGCACCGTAATGTGAGTGCTTATTTACGAAAGATAGATTGTTGGTATGGCTGCTGCTACCAAAAGCACACTAAGTTAGTCACAGGTAGAAACCTATGAGCTCTACTAGCTCTCCGACTCTATAAACTGAACTTTTATTTCCCGCCGTTTCGCCCCTTTACCCCATCTTTCTTGCTTGCTATGAGCGTTACTGCTACTCAGAACGGTCTTTCTTTGCCGGTTGCCGAAGGCTCTTAAAACCGACAGAATGACCCGGTAACGTTGCACTCCATCGGCTGATTTAGCAGCAGTAGCATCAGCGGCTTGGCTTTTCGGACTGAAGGAAGAATCCTAGGGTGGAACCAGAAATAAACGGATAGAACCGATTCAACAGGGACTGAAGCTGACAAGCGATAGCCAAGTTAGGTGTAGGAAGGAAGATAAGCATCCTAATCCTCTTTTTCTTCCTTAGCTTAGTCTGCTCTTAACACTTCTCGGCAAGTCCAATAAAATACAGACTCTCTATGACTCAAAACCCCCAACCTACATCGTACCAGATCAGACTAGTCGCTTCGAGATCCCTTTCGCCATTTGAAGAATAAGAAAGAGATCTTGCTGTACGAGCTCTATTGCCCGAGATGGATGTGGAAAACCCTGTCTTTCTTTCCATTAGTTCAGCCGCTGTATCAATACCTATAGGTGAAGCAGCGGATCGGGCAGTGTATTTATCTTCAGAAAGCCGAGGCGTAGGCCAAGAGCGAACCCTTCTTGATTCATCAGGGTCAGGAAGCCCACATCACCTAAGTCATTTTCTGATTTGTCTGTGACGGCAAGTGGGGTGGAAGTAGAAGAAAGACGCCCCATAGACTTGATTAGTGAGGTGGCCACCTACCTACTACTAATTATCAAAGGCCAACGCAACGGCCAAGCTCAAGATTCAGAATACAAGTTCCGAGCCTGTGAAGAAGGGAAGGGCCGATTTCCGAAAGAGCTCAATCAACGAAGGAAAATGAGCCCCAACCCCCTTGACCCAGTTTAACCGGTGACGTAGGGAAGCTGCTAGAGCCAGGCGAAGACGACCGTGCCTTGAACTTCCTCAAGCTTAGGCCCTAGCCAATACCACGGAATAAAGCAATGGATGGATGAGGGGGCAGGAGGGAAGTTGTAAGTCAGTTGAGAGACTCAATCAAAAAACCTCGAAAAGGGAGGGGAAGACATCGAGATTGGTATCCGTACACTGATACTAGTCGGAAAGTCAAGCCCCGCCAACAAAGGCTAATCATCGGCTACCCTGTCAGCCAGAAGAGCAGAAGCAAACAAATAACATGCCGTTTGGAGGACATATTCCCTACGTGGATCTATTATAAAAAGAGGGCCCGGAAAGTCTCATCGTCAAGTTTTGTTAGTGAGACCGAGATCCCCTCACTGGAAAAATGAAAGAATAGGTCCCAAGTCGATGATTCATTCAAAGATATAGCCTGTGTGCCGCGAGTAGGTCTTTTTGTTGGAGATTCAGCTACAATAGAGAAAAGAATTAGCTCAGGTTCACAGCCGAAAGAATCACAAGAAGAAGAACAAAATGCATATTCTATCTACCATAGAGAAAAGGATATAGAAAAGGAACTAAAGCCCTAGAAACGTCTGAAGCGTATGCTTTTGCCTAAGCTTCTCAGACTCTCTTTGAGCTTCTTGGCTCCCCTGCTTATTTTCTTTCTTATATAAGATAAGCGTGTTGATCTACCACGCTGCTTTGAACGAGGAGATGGAGATGCATCCTCGAGAACTAATATTGGACCGGGAATCAAAAAGGGAAAAAAGTAAAGTCTAAGCGCATATGGCACGAAAAGGAAATCCGATCTCGGTAAGAAACTATCAATCTATTTTGATTGATATCTTAATATATCTCGTTTTGATTTCTCTTTCGTTGACCCTCATAAAGCTGGGGATACCGATTATGGCTTTTTGTGACTCCGGGGATGATTCTAAGATTGAAGGGGGCGGGGCTGAAGCTTCCTCTTCGGCACCACTCCAGCAGGGGGAAGCTTCATCTCATACCAACCCTACTGGTTCACCATCTTTATCTGAATAATTTCCTATTCTTAGGATGGCATCTCCTGAACTAAAAGAGATGGAAGAACAATGGAGAGACGAAGAAGATGAAAGATCATCTTCTGCGCGCGAGATGCCGGGTCCGCCCGATGCCGGACCTTCAAATCCGGCGCCTATTTCAATTCCGATCTCTACTATTTCTCAGGATACCATATGGGACAACCTTGTTCAAAAGAATTTTAGCTTGGAAGCATCCCTCCGTAATCGAGTTTTGCGCTTAAAACATAGTCCCTTTCTTCTGGGTAAGACGGTGGATCAGTATTGGTCTGACATAAAACTAGAACTTGCTGAGGCTCCCTCTCAGAGGGAGTATAACCGATTAATCGAGTTTGAGAATAGGGATCTCCTGATCCGCGAACTCAAACATGAGTCATTAACCCTTTTGAATAAAATGCTAACAGAGTATCCCACATTACGGGAAAAGGCCCCCTACAATCCTGAGGAATGCCTCATAGACTTCTTGAACGAGAAGGAAGAGCTGACCCCGGAATGGGATCCCGTAAAAAAGGACGAGCAAAATATATCATTATTGAAGGATATTCTAAGAGATTGTAAGATACATGGCCCTAAATCCTACTATATAAAAGAAATTCTGGATGCACGCCTACCTTGGGAACGATAAAGGATTATGCCGGAAGAAAGAGTCTGAGGTTGGGTTGGACGACATACATCTTGGTACAGAATTCACTGAGATTAACTTTAGATATCGCGTTTCCGGTATAGCATTTACTTTTCGATATCCCGCTACTTCTGGTACAGCCTTTCCTGAAACAACCAAAACTGATTAAGAAACAGCAGTCGAAAGAGGCCTTCTTCTACTTATTTATGGAGTGTTGCTTAGTTTGGCTAAGCCTTATATCCCGTACCTGGCCTTGTGATACTATACTTCCTTTCGAGTGCAACAACCTCCTCTCCATCCCTTACTGCTTATGTTCTCTCTTTACCTTTACTTACTGGTGGGGCACCTACAAATCTAGTAGGAAGGCTCGACTCAACATAGACAGATAATAAATCAATAGCTTTCTCTCCACCATTCCTTCATGAAAGGACTAACCCCCTATCCAACATACTCCATTGCGTAATGAGGGTTTAGGTCTAAGGACAGCTAATGAAAGTATTCAACGAAAAGATGTTTGCTTCAAGGGACAGGCCTTTATAAAATAAAAGGACCAAGACGAGAGAGCCCCTTGGGCAAGCAACCGCACAGCATCCATCCTTACCGTGGCACCATAACGCTAAAAGATTGACACTAGTCCGATTTGAGACTTAGGCTTGTGCGCCCTTAAAGGAGTACAGATAGAGTTGGCTTAATTAAGGGAAAGCAGACTCGCCTGCCACAGCCCAGTTAACTATTGGAATCAGGAGCTTCCGATCCCATCCCTTCAATCACCGTTACTCGATCCGAACTGGAACTGACCTGGAACCGAACTACCACACTACGTCCTGCTGCTGCTTCCCTGGTCTGACTGGAACTATTACTAAATGAGATTTCTGGACCACGTTGATGGTACCAGCTTGAGTGAAGGAAGTTGCAGTAGAAAGAAGAAGGCATCGTTGCCCAACCAATCAGATCAGTCACCGGGGAAAAACGTGGCAAGTCCTGATCTAAAGATGTTGCTTGGAGAAGGTGGCAAAAGAGCGAAGCGAGGGTCTGAAGGAGGCAAGATGGACGAAGTGGAAGTTACCTTAGCCCCTAAAACTAGTTGGAAGAAGAATCTGCCCATCTTTTTTCTTGATGAATCGAGGGGAACCTGATAGAAAATATGGCACGAAGACTGCCCGAAAGGGGGTCTCATCTCTCACTGCAGCACTTGCCGCCTACCCCTGAAATGGTCGAGAAAGTAGATCTGGTGAACGAACCAGCTTGAGTGAAGGTTATTATTCCAGTACCAAGTTCATATTCTAATTGCAGGATCCACAAACGAGACTGAAAGTCGAAGTGGACTACAACTCGATCTCGTGATTGCTCGGGTCTTGTAACATCCTGTTGCTGCCTATTTAACTAAGGCTCTCTCTTGACCGGCTTGGCATTGGGGAGCGAAGCGATCGATCTTGTTTGACTGAGGTGCTCACTGGGTCTTTCAGATTGGTAGCTTCTTTCCCGTCTTGGTCCGTGTCGAAGAGAAAGAGCGGGTTCTCGCTCATAGATGGGGAGAGATTGGCCAAGCTCCGCACCAGGATATCAAAAACTGCAGAATGCCACACCAGTGCAAGAGCAGGAAAGAGAGGATCAGTAGTTTTGGTATCCGTGAACTGAGCATATTATACATCTTAAGCTTTTCTATCCTTCTAGCCCAAGTGAGACTCATTTCCTTTTTCTCAGTAGTGAATGGATTCATTTACGGAGGTTCTTTTTCGTCTGTTTCTGGGGTCATTTTCTTGACTGTCTTAGTTTCGGTAGAGATAGCACTCTTCTGTTTATCTCTTTCATTAGAGGAGACTCTGAGAGTGACTTTACGCCTCTTCTTATGAATTCGATCATAAACCCATATATTGACTGGATCCATTTTCATATAATCTTGAACTGTTGTAAAGTAATCAGATTGATAGATCACTGGGCGACCCCCTGCTGATGCCAACCAGCCTATACTACTCTTGATCAAACGGATCAAACATACCAGGCCTCTATATTCCTTATTCCAGAACTCAAAGCAGACCTTTGCAAGAGTGTAGCTCTCCTTACGAGTGATGTACTGAGAGAGTTTTTCCTTGATATCGTTGGCAGTGCTCATGAGAGATTTTCCATAGATTATAGGCATAAAAATGGCTTTTATGAGCTTACGATCAAGGTGACTGCTGACAATAGCAAATAGATTCCCTTCTATATCATCTGATAATTTCATGAAATCAAGCAGCTCTTTGAGGATATGAACATCAATATCATTGATATGATTAGGATTTTCTTTATCAGGGATGAGATTCGTATGTTTTGCAATCTTTTCATTCAACAAGAAGTAACTCATGATCTGATACGCACTTGACGATGCATCTTTGGTTAGAGGGATGTTCGTTTTGATTCCATCTATGTGCCAGCCGTTACCTTCCTTTCAGATAGGTACTTCCCTGCGTACTATACTTATCTAATTCTAGTTTCAAGCCGGACAGGAATAGGAATCTCGATTTCTTACTAAAGCTAGCGGCTTGACTTGGTGTGAAGTTTTCATAGCATGGGCATGGGGAAAAGGACTCTTTGCATGAGTAGGCTGTTTTCAAGAACAGGTTTTACATGAATCTCTGGAAGGGCTTTCTCTGTCTCCTTAGGGTGTAGAACTCATCTCGGGCTACTAAAGAATGGGAAGAAGGTAGCTAGCAGCTTCCATAGCTGTCTGGGATAGGCCACAAGGTGAAGCAGAAGGGAATTCATGGACAAATTAGCTGTTCGGGAGTCAATAGACTGTTCGGAAGTAACTGATCCCACATTAGCATTAGTAAGGGAAGAGAAAGACCTGATTGACCTAAGGCAAGAAAGTGTAGCCCAGCCAATAGCAAGTGAATCCGAAGAGCTCTTTTGCGTATAGTATAAAGGGCCTCTTTTCGACGTGCATCAGATCCGGGCAGCTAGGAAGGAAAACTCTGAAGCCAACAGGTTGTTTTCAAATGTGCACATGAAGAAGAAATGTTGGGGAGATTAAGTGCCTAGCCCTAGCCTTAGATGGAGCAAAGCAGACTGAGGGCATTAACTGAGATCCGATTCCATTCCTTCTCTTTCTGTGGCATTTGTCCTGTCTTCCAAAAAAAAGGAAATTTTCTATCAATCTTCAGATAGAAGTACACCAAGCTAATCTCACTAGTCTTGACTTTAGCATTCTTTTCTTTCTTTTTAGGGGATATCTTAGCTATTGGATTAACAGCATCAACAGGGCAGGAAAGCTGTACCAGGAAGCGAAGGGAATGAAGTAATTGAAAACGAATAAGGAGAAGAATGTAATAACTTTTTTGATAGGGAACGAGCGGAGCCACTCGACCTACGGGATAGGGCGTTAAACAAGGTAGGTAGCGAGAGGGTACGTAGCGATGTACTAGCTCAACCGAGAGTCCGCGGGTAGACGAACGAAGTCAATCGACCAAGGGAGTTTTAGTGGAGGTTTGAAACCGCCCGCATTAGTTCAAGTAGTTGGACCACGTCTCAGCGGCTTCTTGGACTAGCTTTTGACCCCGTTTCACAGTCAGAGCCTTCCCGTGGCACCCTTCGCCCAAGACTTGAATCAGGAGATTCTTTGCAAGCCTTTTCCCCTATAGAAGATCTCCCTTTTCGAAATGCTGAAAGTTCACTTCACCCAACTCTATACCGAGCTCTTTCTTCCCTGTTTCAGGATCGCTCAGAACAACCGGCTTCTTCACTCGTTGATTCCCAGATCTAAAATGCAAACCGGCTGCTTCGCGCATCTCTAGCCAAAGACCGGCATTCAAGACTTGAAACCTTCACTTCAGCGGTTGTGTGCCCGAAAGTGCCTTTCTTTCCTTCTTGCCTGGGTTAAGCTCACTTGAGTTGAGCAGTTTCGCGTTTCCTGGTTCGCTTTCTACCTTTGTTTTCGTATTAGAATCTCCTATTTCAACCTTCATGCCAAGCAAGCTTCATGCTGAAACTATCTTCCTTCTTTGTCTTTGTGCGAGACTGGGGGAGGAGTTGAGATCCAGTGCGCTAAAACTCTTCTAAGAAGGAATGAGTTCCCACCCTTGATTGGTAAAATTGAAGCTATACCCCTAAAGTAGGGTTCTTGCCTTTCCGAGCTAGTTGGAAGCTATGCATCGTGAACTGCAGCGTTCATTGAACCCTTTCTTGCTTGAAACCCTTCTTTCTATTCTCTAATCTCGTATGGCAGCTTTCAGTCCCATCTTCAGTTTCGGGACATTGTTCCTATGCCTCTTTTAAGAGAAGCCCTTATATCGAAGAATTCAATACATTTTCGATTTTTATATAGAAATGAGACAATACAGCCGAATTGACAGAAAAGAGTCTGAACTTGTTGATCAACCCTCTTTGTTGAAGTTCCTCCCTTAACAGTCGATCATGCGATCACACTCGATCTTTCCATCCGACTACACTCCCCTACTTCAATGAAAGGGGGTGAGGTTGTCAAATTTCAATGATGTGCCGCTCGTTGGCATCTAGTTCCCATTGCCCGCTGGATATTAAAGAAGAAAATCAAACATTCTTTATTCTTTGAGGTACCATTCTGACAAAAGAATTGAGAATGTGTCCTCCGTCGCTATAGTTTCCGCTACCCGATTAGAATTAAGAATAAGGTAGTTTACTTGACTGAAAGGAGAGGAATAAATAAAGAGCAAGTTTCAATATTAGGTCAAAATGTTCTTTCAACTTATATTAGTTATTAACTCTCTTTGGGAGACTCACTCAGGAGCAGAACGGGAGTTCTTTGATTTGACTTCAAAAGTATCAATCTCGGAGAAGTGCTTTCGTACCTTTAATGGCCACTGCTAGGGAGGAAGCTTTTACTTTTACTGCTTTCACAGAGATATCCTAAATAATGGTTGACATTTAGGTAGCGTATCACTTAGTTGGGAGAATGGCCCCAATCTCTTTTTGCTGAAGGTGTAGAAGCATTACCGTAGCCTCTTCTGTTGCTTGGCCATTTCAGATCGGAGCAAGGGATTCATGGATAGGTGTGTTTGATGCATTTGACGCCCTCCATGGGGAATTTCAATATAGGTGTGAGAGATCTTCCTTCGGTTCTAGTCAAGTATGGCAGCTTGAGGTCTCCTATTTCACCAGCCCCATTCTCATAGGGGAACTCTAATCCACTTTCATTTAACGGCAGGCGATAAAGTAAAGGTAGAAGGGTTTTCGTTTCGGGGTTCTCTTGTGGACAGGCCTTTGCCTGTCGTTGGAGTTAGCGGGGTTGGATAAAACCGGTGCTTTTATCTTAAACGAATTTTCACAGGTGAGTGAGATCGGAGCGATCCTACTTTAGCAAATCCTCCGTTTTTTTACTTGATCCATTGACGCAATCCAAGAGGAAGTCAAACCGTGATCGGGCTTGCCAAGAAGGCTCTTGTCTGCTGTCTCGGTTCTTTCTTTCAATGAAAGTTGACTAATCTGAAATCGACGTTCTTAGATGTCCACGTATTTTTGATGTCAGAGACCACCAATGAGGTTTTGGCTTTAGTAACCTTTACTGAGAATTGCAAAACTATCCCTTGGTCGAAGGCAACAATGAAGTTAACGATTCCAATTAAACGCTAGGCTGTGGTTCCTCAGTTCAGCTAATCCATTACGGGTTTCTGGAAGGCCTTTGAAAAGGAGAGGTTAAAAGAGCCCAATCCAGGTTTAGCTGTCTCAGGCAAGAGTTGCTTAAAATGAGTGTTCGAGGCCCTTTTCAGGCGTGTGCTTCTGATTATAAGGGTGGTTTACATGATCTGCTCGATACTCGAGATTTTGAATGGAATTGAATCGATCTTGAGCGCTAGCTAGAGATGACCCTCTTTGAAGATCTAGCCTCACATGGACTGCAGTGTTGAACTGATTCTAATCCTTGAGCTGATTGGAATCCTTGAATTCGACCAGGGAATAGGTATCATCTCATTTTTCGTCTGATCGTCTGCGTCTTGTGCCTAGCTTCCTACGAGCGGAGGAAAAGAAAAGCCTTTTTTCAAGTAAGTCAGGGAAGGAAGAAACTTCACTGCAGGGGAAAGGCTTATGTCACTCTCAAAAGGAGCGATAGACCAGATGATCAGCAATAACCTGATCTTTCTATATGAAATTTGACGATCATAGCTTGATTATAGTCTGGATCCCATTATCCTTCTAGAGGAAGAATGGAGTCCAGGTTAAAGGACGGGGGAAGATTTCTTCTTTCAATAGGCGTAGCTGCTTCGGATTTTACAGAAGAAAAAGGGAGAAACTCTTCTTATTACGATTACGTGAGTTTTGACTATTTGGATTGGGAAATAGCGCACTTCTCGCATTTAATGTGCCGGAGCGTCCCAAACAAAACAGTTGAAGTTGAGGAAAGGCCTTCACTCGCGCATCCATATGGAGATCAGCCTACAGGCAAAGGAGAGTCTACGAGCTTGACTTCGCAAAGTTGACAGGAGAACCCGATGTTCATTTTCATCCGTTACCAAATCATGGGAAGGCTGTTAATGCGGGAACTCGCTTGTCGACGCAAACGAGACTTCTCTGAAGTGAAGTTCCACATGAAAGTAATGCAATATTGAAAGTTCTGTTTGAAGCAGAAGTTATCCAGCAGGAGTTCCTTGATCCCGACCTCCGGTATTCTGGATATGATCCCGAAGAAGGAAATGGACCTGCCCTAGCAATCTCTTCAGCTCCTTATTTGTTGTTTGTTGTTGGGGCTCGAGCTTCCTGTATAGCTTTAGCTCGATTTTGACGGATTTCAATACCCTTCCGATGAACTAGAAAGCCGAGTCTATTTCCAGGGGTCAGCCCTCAGGCACACTTCCTGAAATCGATGTAGATTCGCTGCTTGCCATTTTTCCTTCTTTTGAGATAGATGTTACGGAGCCCTTTCCCAGATAATCTTTAAGGATAAGGATTAGCCCATGTTTAGGGAATTGGGTTTGTTTTGTTCCTGATCACTGCCCTAAAAGAAAACTTTCGTTCAGTGACATCACAAGGGTTGGTTTGAACGCTTTGGGCAATTGGTAGGTGTCATCCGTCATCCGCGCTAGAGCGCTTCTTCTTTGGGTCCATATGGCTGGTAGGGGTAGCATTGACTATTGGAGTGAGCCAATCCTTTCTTTGGTTCTTTATAGCAGATAATAAGTATAAACTCTGGGGGTATGAGTGCATGATTCTTTCACCCACAAGCTTAGAGAAAGAGACCGAAGGAGGATATGAAAAATCCGCTGATTCCCTAAAGCTAGAGCTGCTACTTCCTTTGAACTACTCCGAGATGGTTTCAAAGAAAAGCTCACTAGCAGAAAAAGGGTTTTGAAGAAGCCGACATTGAATTGACTACCTAAATTGCCAGCCTTTCTTTCAAGATCAAAATAGTACTACTACTCCTATGATTTCATTACAGGGAAAGGAAGTGAAACTCGGAAAAGATGTAAAGAACAGGCCTGCTTGAGAGTGGAACTTACCTTAAGATTCAACCCAGCATCCTGCTAGATGGGCGAAGGAAGGGGGCTAACTAAACCGAAAGAAGCTGTGGGACTACTTCACGCAGTAAGTCCGGCAAGTCAAGAAGGAGCTCTAGTAGGTAAAGCCACTAGGGCTGGTTAGCTTGAAGCAAGGGTCTGGTATAGTAGGGAGCTGTACCCTTGATGCGGGGTATATCGTAAGGGATTGATGTTGCTGTGAAAGAATACCCCTAGCCTTCAAACAAAGGTGGAGGTTGAGTCATGGGTTGTGTAGTAAAGGAAAAGGTTGCATCTTACCCTGTTGTTGAAGCGCAGGTCCTCAGCAAGAAGAATCAAATTTGGATGTTTTGTACGGGTATTGATTCCGGATGGGAATGGCATGCTCAGGAAAGTCAGAAAGCCTAGGTGCCACACCAATGCAGACAGAGAGGCAAGAGCTGGAAAGAGAGGATCAGATGAATTGAATCAATCGTTTTTTGATATCCTGGCCAAACTCTCCCCATCTATGAGCTGATTGAGCGCTCTTTCTCTTTGACACAGAAAAGAGTCTATCTAATCAAGGTATACCAGGCCTAGTAGGAGGCAAATCTCCTATTGTTCTTACAGAATATGCTCTTCTTGTTCGAGAATCAGCTTTGCATGAACTTGTTCCTTCTAGCTTGTTTTGAGCTGTGGTACCTAACCCCGACCCGAAGTAGGGAACTGCGAGCATCAAGCTTCAGGCATCGGGCCTCAGGTAAAAGAAGTTGGCATCGAGTAAGGGATCCTAGCCTCGTGCGAGGTATGCAAACATGGTAAGGAGTCAGAAGCTGGTATCAGAGGTAGGTGAAATCGAGTTAGGCACTCAAGGCATCTGTCTACGGGCAACAGGCTGAAGGAAGTAGGCAAGTCTGTATCTGCTACAAGCACAAGCGAGGCATGGGAAGGCCTTCCTATTCAAACTCTTGATCTCGGACATGGAAAGCAGCGCAGCAATCAAGCCTATGGCTGACCCCTTCCATTACTCAATAGGCCACGCCCTAACTTCAATAAAGCCGAAGACGAGATTCCAAAGCCCAACCTCACTAAAGAGAATCACACGTTTGAGGACCCAGACGGAATGGTAACCAACTCCCCTTAGTTACTTTCCTGAATCTTAGCTCTTATCTTTCTTATTTATTCTGACTACTATCACTTTATAAACCGGGCCTGGATAATTTAACCTTAACGTATCAGGGTAGTACGCCTGGAACAAGAAGGTTCGTCGTACAATTTCGGCGATTACAAAAATCAAGGAGTATATCCCTCTCCCTTAGTGTCTTTCCACTTCCGTCGTTCAGGAACAAACACTTCGCCTAATTCTTTTGAATCCCGGCCCGCTTTTTCCCCACTAACTAATTACGTTATGACCACTGAACAAACTTGGTTGACGAACATAGTTTATGCGCCGCTAATGTAGCGGCTTGTCGAGCATTTGACAAACTCACATCATCCATTTCAAATGGGATTTGTCCTGTGGACACACGAGCAATCCAACCCGTAGGATTTCCTTTTCCTCTTCCCATTCTGACTTCTGTAGGTTTCCCGGTAATAGGGAGATCTGCGAGAACTCTTACCCATATCTTACCATTTATTCGGAATTGTCCGCTCATAGTACGATGGAATTGCCCAATTCTAGCTCGACGCGCTGCTTCAATGGCTCGATATGAAAGATGACCAGCTCTACAACTTTTAGTGCCATATCTTCCAAAACCAAGTCGTGTACCGTCCGGTTTGCAACCCCTACTACATCTGCCTTTACGATATTTACTAGATTTCGTACGTTTCGGATATAGCACGTCCCCTTTCTTTTTGACTATATGAAATCCACACTTTGACACCTGAGATTCCGTAACGAGTAGATACTTCCGCAGGAGCATAATCTATTTTCTGGTTAAATACATTACTAGATGTTTTTCCATAATTTTCGCATTCAGTTCTAGCTATTTCTGCACCTTCTGATCGACCTGAACAACATATACGGATCCCCTCCACCCCTTTTTTCATTACTAATCGAATATCCTTCACTATTTGACTAAAAATGGAGCGAAATGATCTTGTTTTGTTCCTCGGTTGAAAAGAGATATCTTGAGCAATCGGAGAAGCACTTTGATAAACAGATTTGATCTTGACCGACTCAATTAAGGTATTAGTCTTTGTTCTATTAGACAACAAAGATCGCATTTTTTTCACTTCGTTCAAATAAAAGTTGTACCCGTACGGAATTCTTCTGTTTCTCAGTATGATCTCTATCATCATCTCTATTCCCTTTATCAATTCTCCTATCCCACCTAGGTCTATGAATTTCTCTATCAATTCCATTACCTTATCCTTAGCCATGAGGTTCCAACATTTTTTCCTGAATTTTCGTAGGAGTTGTTCCCGGGCATACTCAAAAAATTTCTTATACACCCCAACCCCGTCCCTTGGAAAGAAAAAGGTAGCACCGAAGAAAGGAAAGAGCGAGATGGTGGTTTTTGTTGTTCCCGCGAAGCGAGGATGATTCGACCAGCGAATGAAGTGGGTCAACTTTTTGTCTTCGGCCAAAAACTTTTTCTCGCTGGTCGAGCTTTCGACAAAAAAAGCGAAACGTATTCTCTTATCTAAGCTTCTTCCCTGTGCATGAGCTCCCCCCATGGTAGATGGTTCAACCACGCCCGGTTCCACGAAATGATTGAGAACTACGACGGGGTCGAAATGCATTTGGTTCTTTGTCTTCAATAAGTATTGCATGACCGAATAATTCAAGGAAGGGCGCACCGCAGGGAGGGTCCTTTTAAGTGGATGACTCGTCGGGCTGTCGGAGGGGGACTTCTTTGACTTCTTTGAGAAAAAGAACTTGAATAACTTCGTTTTTCTGAAGGAGTCGTCATTTAGGAGGGCTATGTCATTTACAAGCCCGGCGTATTTCGGATGCTTGAAGGCCCCGCTGACCCGAAGTGATTTAGAAAGATTCTTCTTTATCGATGGTGATCGGTCATGGTATCCATAGCGTTGCTTCTTTTTCGGCCAAATCCTGATTTCGTTTTGCTTCTCCCGGTCGTCGAGCCTGATCGACTCGACTCTTTTCCCTGCCCCCCGGCCTCTCACTTCGTTTCGTTCTTCTTCTGTACCGTCGCTTGAATGAAGACACCCGATCGGCCCGACTTTACCAAATGCCCACCACTGGCCCTTCCCCTTTCCGGGTCTGGATTTTTCGCGTCGTTTCTGTCGTCGTGGTCGACGGGGAAGAAAGAAATGAATGAATGTTCTTTTGGGAAAATGTAGAATAATACACCTACCGAGACGAAAGCCAAAGGTGAGTCTAGTAGGTGGACGTATCGAACCGAAATAAGATCTAAGATTGACATCTTGATACACTGATTTACCATAATAATAAATAGAGTCAATGCGGGCTCCGCCGTGGGAAGAGCCGCTTCTTTCTTGCTTGATAGGGGGGGCTTCCATTCACCAGCGCAGACTAAAAGTGCTCTCCGAACCGTGCTGGATAGTCACCCATCACACGACTCTCAAACCCAACCTGTGGTGGATCCCGGGTGACAAAGTAAAAGCCTTTGATCCTTTGCCCCATACTTTGAGATGCTCCTCCCCGCCGATCAAGCAGCGACGCTGCTCTTAGCTTTAAGCCGCTATCGTTCGGTTCGGATAAGTCAAGTCCCTTCGGTCAGTTCGCTCAGGTGATCCTCCCTTATCTTCCCTAACGTTCAGAGTTGTTCTGGTTTGAAAAAGAAAAAAGGTCGATTTAGGCTCCTTCCCTTCCACCGCATAGCTGCGGTAGCAGGTACTACGAGCCCTCTGTCCCACGCATTTAACCGGCTCGCGTGGTTCACCGGTTCCACCGAAAACTCTCATTTGTTGAAGCGGAGCATAGTGCGCTTTAGGCGCCGAGCGAGAAAGGTCTCTTCTTTCGTTTCGGTTTATTCACTGATCTGAAACTTAGCACTTGTTTTCTTATTGATTCCAGGGGCGGCGGCGTTCTTGAATGAAGTCTATCCGAACCGAATTAGCACTTATCAGATCAGGCGAGGCCTCTCCAGCGGAGCTGGGCGCCGGGGCCCTGGCTGCACTAGCGATTGGCACATAGGGGAGTGGTTGCCCGGCTTTCTCGGCCTGGTATCCTGCACCTCGCGTTCATGATATCTACATTCAACTGTGCCCCGGAGACACGGTCGAAGCACGCCCGCCCAGTGTGCTTCTTTCACGACATGCTCTGGTCCCGGGTGTCTTCCAGTGGTCTTCTAGCGTTAGAAGAAGTCGTGTCCGTCCCGGACATCTGCAACGCCCTTCCCGCTTTACTTTTTTTAATCTGGGGTGAAGGAAAAGACTGACCCCTTCGGTGACTTTCGCGGTCGCCCTCACTGAACCGACTTGAATCTGAACTACGATTCAGATCAAGTCTTACCGAAATCGGATTTCCTTTTCGTGCCATATGCGCTTAGACTTTACTTTTTTCCCTTTTTGATTCCCGGTCCAATATTAGTTCTCGAAGATCTTCGTTTCCGTGTAGAAGAAAACTCTCCAAATTGATGACCTCCTTCAGTGATCTTACAACGAACAGGATTCCATTGTCAATTCGTACGGAGCAATCAAAGAATTCCGGCAAAATAGAAGAAGATGTGACCCAATTTTCCTGTTCAAAAGAAGATCTCTCTTCTTCTTCATTCTCAACAGGAATGCATCAACAAAACTTCCCTTCCATATAGATCGTCGTGGCATGAACTCAGAATTTATTCGCTTCGATTCCGCCCCTACTTCAATGAAAGCTAGCTCCTACTCCTCCTTCATCGTCGTTGGTCTTTTTTTACATTGTATAGTGAGAAAGCTCACCCCTGCCTTTAGACGAGATCTTATATATGATTCTCGTAAACCCTAGGAGCCTCTTTTCCTTCTGCCCAGCTCCCCGTTCGACTTGCATGTGTTAAGCATATAGCTAGCGTTCCTTCTGAGCCAGGATCAAACTCTTCTTTTGACTAGACTATGAAAAAAGACGGGTTCTATTCTATCTGGTAGAGTCAACAGAATGGAGTTCCTTGTCTGTAACTCAAGAAAGTGCATCTCCTTCTCTGCCATTCCTACTTTATTGATAGCTATAACCTATTAAGAAGGTAGGTTCAGTCCAGGAGGCTAGTTTGAAATGAAACCCGGACTCGCTGAGGTTCACACACCTTTCTTTATGAAATTACACAGCAAGCTTCCAGCTTGGTACTAATACCTCTATACTCTAGAGGGGCTATGGAGAGGCGCGCAACTGTGCTTCCTCGCTTCGCCAATAAAATGATTCCTGGTTGAAGGGCGCGCTACAGGCCTACGCTTGTTCCTGCGCGAGAATTTCCGGCTTTTTGGCCGTATCTTGCTCCTTTCTTTCGCCTCAGTAGTGAGCGCTACTAGATCTGATTCAACTGAATAGGGGACTTGGATATGCTCTTGCTCCCGGCAGATATGCTGGGCGAGATAGTGAAAAAGGGGAAAGTAGAGTCCCCTATAAACGTACAGGCAACCACTGCTACCTGTGCTGCTTTGTTCGTATAGATGTGATGATCTCCTACCTCGGCTGGAACTTGCCTCTGCTTAGGGTATGAAGCCCCCAAATCTAGGCGAGGTGATGGCGGGGAACTCTCACTTTTTGTATTTCTATTATACCTCGCCCGGACAGCGGCGAATCTTAACGCGCGCTGCCCGACAACACAAAAAGAATTGCGATTTACTGAACACAGGCGCTTACTTATCACAGATTCTTTTTAGTCTTTTTCGGCACACTCGTGGAGTTCGCTCGAAGTCGTCGCGAGCTCTACGTTTGAAGCTTCAACACAGTCACTCCTTAGTAGCTCGTTGCTACAACTTCTCTTTGGCTCGCCCCTATCTCTAAAGGGGCCCTAAGCCAGCGGATCTTGCCCCCTTGTCCGGGTCGATACCATCCTATCTTCTAAGTGACAGACTTGAGCATTCATTTCTAAAGTTGCTGCTCATCTATGTAAAAATGATACTTTTCTCTCGGCCTATTTAATGCCTAAAAAAGATCTGTCTTATCTCAAGCATGTGAACCTATCCCATCTAGCAGCAGGGTGGAGAGCGAGACTGACCATTCATTCGACTATTCTAGAGCCTATTCTAACTCCACTATAAAAGAAGGTCCTACTACTTGTGTGAAATCAGTCGCTTGAGAGCTTCGGGCTAGGTTATGGACGAGAGGCTAGGTACGATTTCCGAGCGATTCAAGGAGAGAGCGATGACAGTGACTTTATCCTAGCTAAGAAAGGTAATCGATCCCAGCTTAAACTTTTTACTTGGTAAAGTATAAGGTTCTACCGAAGCAGGGAAGCTCTAGGGTTTTGCTAACCAGTGTGAAGTTGAGTTATATCTTTCCCTAGTTCATGCAAGGCTAACCTTCGGGTTTCTGCTTTCAGGCAAGTCGCTAAGTCGTCTTAATCCAGCGACGAAAACTCCTGCGCTAGGAGAAGCGCTCAATCCCGTCGCTTCGTCGCTCAGTCCGTTGCTTCTTCCTTTCCGGCTCTTTAGACCAATACCAATTCCAGGTGCGTATTCCATTCGTGCATCTGCAGTTTCCTTTTCTTTCTACTTGCTCTGTTCCAGAGCAGTCCTGACTATGATGTAGTATAGGGAATTCTAATAAAACAGAAAGAGGAGAAAGCGCCATAGTGAGAATGATAACCGCTATGTAGCCAAGTCAAAGTACTAGAAAGAGCACTATACAGATTGCTGACACTTCTTGTTACTTGACCAAATCACAACAAACAAGAAATACTAGGAGTCACATGACATTTTTCTAACTAAAGCCAAGCTAAGCTAACGGGAGGGAAAGGCCCCGAAGCAAGGCAAAAATCGAGCATCGAAGTGAGCATATAAGAAGAAGTGCTTAAAACTAAGTAAAAGGGCGACCACCTTCAACATGAATTACTTTCTGGAAGCAGGCTATGCCGCCACACCTCCCCTGTGAAAGAGGGCTACGCAGCTGATTCGGTTAATCCTAATATGCAATTTCCATCTCTTCTATAATCGACACTATGAATATCGTAAGATAAGAAAGCTGCTAGCAGAGGGTGATCGTGGATTGGTCAAGTTCCGTGTACTGATTCTCCTCGATATTGGGTTGGTGTTCCGTTAACTATCCTAAGAGTGTAGTGTGGTGGTTGGGCCTACCCATAGAGGAAGGAGTTGGTAGCAGACAAGTCATTCAGAAATGAAACTTCCATGGCGTAGATTGACCGTTCACGAATCTGTCTTGAAGAGCGAGATCATTATTGCATAGATAAGGTGCCTATCTTGACGCGGTACTTCCAGAATGCTATCAGAAAAGCAAAGAAGGGGCTGTTGTTGATACTTGTTTGATTCGAAACTGGTGAGTAGTGGTTTTCTTTTTCTTTTTTCCCTTGGTTAACAACCAAGCAAAACTCTCTATATTTATTCACTACTCCTACTCCTACAGGCTTGACGGACTTAAGGAGGTATTTTCTTTATCTCAACCAAAAATGCAAATCATGATCAATGAACTTCTTAATGCCGTGGAACCCGGATGGCAAGAGGCTTCAGCAAGAATGGAGAGTAGAGTGTAGTGCAATGAAGTGAAATGTACCGTCACCTGAAATTTCATAAGAGAAGAAAGATCGTAGCGTAGCTGTATAGTAGAAAAGTCGCGAAGCATCAATTCTCGTAGAAAAGATAAGAGAAAATGCTCCTTATTCTTTCTAGGGGGGTCGCGGAAAGAATTGGGTTCGAGTCCCAGAGCCCCTGATGTGACAAGGCGAAGCCTTGGTTAGGATAAATGTTGATTTGAATGATGAGATTTCTATCTTTTCTACGGGGGAGTGGATGAGTTCTATAGATGCTCTAGAATGGGTATTCCTCACAATTGCTCCAACAGAACGGGATTGCCCTTCAGTCTTTTTTAAGACTTTACTTCGGTCCGCTTCGTTCGTTCCATGGATCTTGGACATTTTCGTTTGTATAGTATCCCGGGGAAAGAAGAAAAAGGCACGTTGAGATTTCGAAAGGCTTTGAGAAGAGGGGCAACAGTGAAGATGCCGAGAATGGCCGTGTGTCTATGGGGATTACCGGTCTTGGTAAGAATCTGTTGCAAATGCATGTGAGGGAGGAATGCCTGCATTAAGATTTAAAACTTGTCGTCTACTTGAAGGAAATGTTTGGAACAGGGAACTTACAATAATACAACGCCGCATTCTTCGAAGATTGAGGAACAAGACGAGATCTGTTAAGAGAATGATTTATTCTCGAAAAAATCTGAATAGTTACATCTTGTTTGCTGTAGGATCCGTCTTTTTGGTATTTTCCGCTTCGTACTTTCCATGGGGCTTCAAGATATATTCGTTTTTCATGGGATTACACCGTGATCTTAGGTGTATAATTTTTTCCTTACTTTTTTCGTGCGCTCTTTCTTTATTCAAGTGGCGGTCGTATTTCCAAGTTTACTATGGGTCCCTTTTCCTATGGATCTTTTTGTTGATAGTAGCGGGGGGCATTTCACATCCTGTCATAGCCTGGTGTGACGCGGGGAACCCCTCCCCCCCACTTAGTCCACCGGGGCAGCCTCTTCCTCAACCGGAGACGCCGCCCGCACCTGCCCCTGTCCCCGTCGTGATCCCACAATTGCCCCAACCTCTACTCTCTGATGAAGAGAGAAGTAGGATCCTCTATCAGAGGTACTTGATCAACAATTGGGGAGGGAACGACGACCTTGGACGTATGGTCTCCACTATAAACGCTCAATTGCTAGTGGAACGATACGTAGAAGCTGCCTTGGTGAGTGATGGGTTTCATCCCCAGGCCATACTCAACGAGTACCGGGACATCCGGGGCTCCCTGCATTCTCCACAAGGGCATCTTTTGAGTGTGCGTACGTATGAATCGTACGTCACTCAAATTAGAGAACTTGGAACCCGGGAGAGCGTGCCGTATCGGCGTGTTCTAAGAGCAATCAATCACGATCTGCTTTTACCACGTCGGATCGGCAACAGGTGGGTTTGAGGACGGACCGTCAAACTCCAAAAGTCATTTTGTTTCTGTTCCTATATATACGGGTCCGTGCAGCATTTCCACGATATCGTTCTGTGGGCGTGCTATTCCCCCAGAGGTCATCCAAACCTTCTTCTTCTTTACATTGCATCGCTTGGCATCCTAGCCGTTACTAGATACTGACTCATTCGCCTTGTTACCCACAACGTTCGCTAGCATCAAATTACCCTCCCTCAGGAGTCCAGATCTCAAAAGAAAGGACGATTTTCTTTACCCTTCTCAAACTCTAAAGTGCTAGGATATCTAACCGGTTATCAAAAGTGCAGGGCGTAGCTACTGGCCTTGATCAGACCCACAGGACACTCATGGAATGGTATTGATTCGAAAGAAGGACTCATGGAATGGTATTGATTCGAAAGAAGGTATGACATATTATACATAAGTTAGCAATGGTGTTCTCAATCAGGGACTTCATCAATCGGGGCGAGAGGGAGCTGCTTCGAGGAGGCGACACCCACTAGTTTTGTCCGGGTCAAACTCTCCCCAAAGCAGGTAGGTGAGAAGGGCTCGGCTCCATGCAGGTCTTTCACCAACGGCTGGCACTGAATTAGCGCGATGCGAAAGAGTCCGGGCTTAGTCGGCGGGGATAAGATTCTATTCTCGGAGTCAGAACTACTCCTATGCAAGGCTGTCGTCTCATGCTACTAGGGCACGCTCCCTTCCCTAAAAGAGGACAGCCCGAAAAGCAGGAAACTCAAAACAGCAACTCACAATTGCATAAGTGATCACTGAAACTTTGCACTTTGAAAAGACCTGCATCTGAGAGGGCTCCTGGACTAACTTGGAAGGGTGCAGCTAATTTGAAGTGCTAAGACAAGAAAACAGGGATGTGCCTGGCTCAGTTTCTAGTATGTGCCCATATTCAAAATTAAGACTAGGACATGAATACTAGGCTATGATATTGTTTTATCAAGAAGGAATCGATAATCATAGTGGGCATCTTTCTCCCTTCTTTCTTTTCGGGTTCAATAAGTCTCTCGGGCGGGCGAAGGAGATGCATTTCTGGTACTGGTGGTATTGGACAAGAAAAAAGGGAATCATTTCTTTCTTCTTTCTGCCTTTCTTTCCCATGACGACTAGGAACGGGCAAATCAAAAATTTCACTTCGAATTTCGGACCTCAACATCCTGCTGCTCATGGTGTTTCACGATCAGTATTGGAAATGAACGGAGAAGTGGTGGAACGTGCGGAACCACATATTGGATCACTCCAGTGCGGCACGAAGCCGCTGATGCCGAGTCGGCTCCTATGCCGCTAGCTATGCCCTGCTTGGTCCCCCGGCACGGTGGAGGTTCCGTAGCGCGTCATGAGCACCGGGCTAAGGGGCGGTTGAGCAACTCAAGCGAACCGCCCTACCTTACTACAACATAAGGACAGAAGGGAGAAGGTTGTGAAGGTGGCCTCGTTATCCACACCTCCGGTCGGATGAATGGAGGACCGACCGACCCGGGTTTTCACGAGCGTTGGCGGGTTCTGGAGTGCCTGTCAAGGGCGCTAGCGCATACCCCGGGGTGATCATCACCACCTGCACCTCAAATCTCGGCACAGTGGAACGTGTAACCCGCCTGCTATTCCATTCAACTACATTTGTTCCTGTAATCCATAGCCTAACAGAACGCAGCAGCGAGGGACAACCCGCCCATACAGCCAGCGGGGAGGATGGCACTACTGGCAAAGACCGTCTGGCGAAAACGCCGCAGGTGCGAAGCGTGGTAGGCCTGCGCCGGGGGAGCATAGGGAGGAAAGGGAGCCCGGACGGTGGAAGAGCCAGGGGAGGCCGGGTCATTTGACGGAAATGGAAGGCTTTGGACTATGAACCTATTAAAGAAGGCCCTATGGAGTAAAAGGAAGTGCATGAATTCTTGGAAAAAGAGGGAGCGAGCCTATATAAAAATGGAATCAAGCAAATTCAATGAATAGATAGAGTCAACGGTACGACAGACAGCGCTGCCTACACGCGAATTTGCTTCCGAAGTCGAGCAGTCTCAATTTCACTACAGGATTTTAGAATGAATGCTGGGCTGGGCCACCTCGAATGGCGTGAGCCGCATGCGGGGAGACCCGCACGTACGGTTTTTAGGGGGATCTGGTCGAAAGACCGGCCGGCGCCCACCCGACTAGAGGGACCGAGAAATTAATAGAGTACAAAACTTATCTTCAAGCTTTACCTTATTCTGATCGTTCAGAGGGCGATCGCGGGGTCACTGAATGAAGTCCTCCGTTTCTTTCGGAGGTGCTGACCCGCAGCGAGGCAGAGATGACTAAGTGACATATGGAATATGGCGACGACAACAGCATGTCGTAGAAGGAGATAACAAGTGGAGCCAACGACCCACTAAGACTAACGTATCTACAACTACATCCCCGAGCGGCAGTCAAACGGGGGCGTGAATGCGAGATGCCAGCGGAATGATCGGCCGGACAGAGGCTAGGGCTCCTTCCTTCCCACCGCGTCCTTCCTTGTGTGTCGGAGATATAAAGCGAGTGCACCGGAAAAGAACGGGAACTGGGTCGATCTATTCTATGTCGAAGCATCCGAAGCATAACTGCACACTCACACGATCTTTGCCGACAGATAGGAGCATTCGGTGGAACCGGTGAACTACACTTGCTTCTGGATAGATGTGTGGGACAGAGGGCTCGTGGTACCTGCTGCCCACCCTTCCTCCTCTGCTTTGAGAACCGTGTGAACGGAGAGTGGGCAGAAGGGAAGGAGGTCCTCATACGGAGTCGCACACTTACTTGAGCAGTGCGGGAGACTGGGGAATGGGTCGAGTAAAGTCCCCTGGGGCCGGAAAAATCACAGAGACGTACTGATACGATAGGGCTTTGATTGCTATTTCTTTTTTATTAGTGATTGTAAAGGAGGGCGCTTGGCTATGTTATAGAAAGGGAAGGCAGAGGGCGAAGAGAGGCGGCTCGGCAGGGAAGGAATGGGAAATCGTCAAAGATGACTTCTTTGTTGTCGAAACGAAGGGCTAAATAGCACCAGTGATTCTCTGAGCCGGTCTGGATTTCCAACGCCTCGGGAAACTGGTCGAGATAGATGACAGCGCCTTTTTCCCCTCTTCCTTAGCGGGAGGGCAATCTTCTCTTATGGCCTTCACCTCCCGCCCGGCCCGGAAATAGAGAATCCAGCCCCCTTCTGATCCATTCATTTCTGCAAGCAGGGAGGATCCAGAGCTAAGCCCCCTCCTATTCGAGGCCGGGTGGCCTTGCCCCACAAGCACCCAACCTTCTTTTTGCTCTTCCTTCGGGTTGCCTCCACGAACGCGCCACCTAGGAGCCCTACTCATATTCCAAAAGCGCTACTTCAATTCAAGTGCAAGCCCCCTTCTATTGCATAACCTAAAAAAGCTATAAACAAAGTACAAAAGTGGTTGCGGGAACGATACGCTTTGGTTACCAGCGAACGCTTCCAAAGGCGACCAGCTTTCAATACTAGTTGTTACCTTACGCTGCCATTTTTCTAATATTCTTGAATAGCATGGCTGGGGGCTAAGATAACTCAAATGGGAGAGCCGTGTTATGGGTGACCTTATTGCACGGTTCAGAGAGCACTTGTGTATGTGATGCAAGTGAACGTGTACGAAAAAGCTGTCGTAAAGTTTCGTTGTTCGTTCCGTCGTCGACCCTATCTATGTTTCTATGATGGCCCAAGAACACGCTCATTCTTCAGCCGTAGAGAGACTTTTGAATTGCGAGGTACCATTACGAGCTCAATATATACGAGTGTTATTCCGTGAAATAACTCGAATTTCAAATCATTCACTTGCTTTAACTACTCATGCTATGGATGTGGGAGCATCAACTCCGTTCCTGTGGGCTTTTGAGGAGCGGGAAAAATTGTTGGAATTCTATGAAAGAGTCTCGGGAGCCAGGATGCATGCCAGTTTCATACGACCAGGTGGAGTGGCACAAGATCTGCCTCTTGGCTTATGTCGAGATATTGATTCCTCCACACAACAATTTGCTTCTCGTATCGACGAATTAGAAGAGATGTCAACCGGCAACCGTATCTGGAAACAACGATTAGTGGATATTGGTACTGTCACTGCACAGCAAGCAAAGGATTGGGGATTCAGTGGTGTAATGTTAAGAGGTCGTGCGACATGAAGACATTGATAGCAATATGGGGGAAGTTCCCATCAGGCAACAACGGTTCTGCCTGACCCTACTTAAGCATGCATATTATGTCAGTGAAGACTTGGTGTGAAGCCTTGGAGCTTACGTTAGAAGAGCAAAAGGCCGGGGGCTAGGGTGAGCTGAGGGGGGACAGCGTAAGTGAGCGAATGTGTGTAAGCCCAGTCAAGCATAACTGTTCTAGGCGGGGTGGGCCGCCCACCTTCGAATGGTGTTGGTCCTACGGACTGTGAACGGATTCGCCTCTGGCCTCTGGGCACGTCGGAACCGCATGAGTTCACCGGGGTGGAGCACGGTCCGCCAAAATCGGCATAGGTTAGGTGCTATTGATGGAACATGGTAAGCCTATCTTTCTCCATATGGAAGTGCTGCGGGCACATAGAGATGTGGGTAGAGGAAGCCTCAAAAAGCGAAGGCCGAGCTGTAGGTCACGTGACCTGCACCGAGTTGGTGGCTGACTGGGCTTTTTATTTGATCAAAGCAGAGAAGCTCGCCTTCTTGTTATCCAAAAGCAAAAGTCGGTCGAATCGGTCGGGCCCCTGCCCCGGAACGTCGAATGAAATAGGTGGCCGGGTTCTTTTTCTACGACCCTTTTGATATGGTAGGCCCAGCCCCAGGACTCCTATCCTTTATGTTTAGGAGCGGGATCCGCCCAAGAACGACCTTTCGGTGGTACGGAAGGCACGGACTCCGCGAACATCCCTAGCCCCCTTTACTAATAAGGAAAAGAAAGTCTCAACCAGAACCACATTCCTTTTGCGTGCGGATGTAGCTAAGTGTCTGACTCTATTGGTCATAGTTTCCTGCTGTTGCGGCCGGTGCGCGTTTGCGCGCGCGTGAACCAACCCAACAAACAAGGAAAGGATGCCTCTCGGGGCATCTGAGAATGATTCGAGCCGTATGAAGGGAAACTCTCACGTACAGTTTCTTTTTTTGGGGGGGAAGGAGCCCGACAGGGTCCCCCCACTGACTTGGCCCGGGCCTAAGTGAAAGTGAAGTGGTGGGCCTACCCATCCCAACCAGGGGTATGCTGGGATTCGCGAAGAGCAGCACCTTACGATGTTCATGACCAATCGGATCCTGACGTACCAGTAGGTACCAGAGGAGATCGCTATGATCGTTACTGTATTCGTATCGAAGAGATGCGACAAAGTGTTCGGATCATTGTGCAATGTCCTAATCAAATGCC
>NC_023337.1:205000-210000 GCF_002127325.2 Helianthus annuus | reverse complement strand
GATGGCCACATCTAAACTTGTACTTATATGCAATACCGAAATAAGTCGGGTAGTGCCCGCGATGGACTTGCCTTTCCGGCTAAGTACTTGACTTCAAAGACAGCTAGCTAGTTTCATTCAATAAAGAGGATTTGTACCAAAAGAACAGGCTTTCTACCCCTTCTAGCGAGTTATTAGCATCTGGGAGTTCTAGCGACTGACTTGCCCGCATCTCTTGCCTTAAAGGTTTCACTGCTCTAACTAGGGTATCCCGCAGAAAGAAGTCAACTAGAAGGCAAAATCCACCTAGTCAAAATGGCAGTTACGGACTAATGTACTTGAGCCTATTTATTTTATCGATCGATAAATGGCATTCTTTTATGCGCTTTCTCGCTAACAAGCCAAGCAGTCCCTAGCGGGCTATCCGTCATGAACTCGAAGAAGTGCAACAAGACCAGTATCGAACTGGGATTGCCTCTCTTTCAATCTTCGGAAGTTACTTTGTATCCCTTTCTAATGCAATATCTTCAATCAGATCTGTACGAGTGACAGGAAGAAGTCAGCTAGTTGCCATCCACTCTGTCCCAATCTCCGGTCAATGATTGAGTCCGAACTCACCTAAAACGGCGTAGAAGGGCAAATCTACCTAGTCAAAACTCTTGTTTAGGAGCCCCTGAATTCAAGCTTCCTCGCCTTCACCCTATGAGTTCAGGGTGCTTTCCTGGCTCGCCTTCACTCATATCATAGGGTTGTGTTCAGTACGATCTTTAGCCTTTCTTCGTAAGATCCTGAGAACTGAAATGCCTAAAGACGGTGCTCAAGTCAGAAATGCGATCTTCTAGGGCAGGAATTCTTATATGCTAATTGCCTGAAATCCCTCTCATTTTGTCAATAAGGGAGAGGTTGGGAGATAGCTCTTAGCCTGTTGGTTGCTTGCCTGTGACTTGACTTCCTCGTACTCCTTCTCCTAGAAAGCGACTTCTTTCATTCCTCGACAGCTAGGTCTTTGCCGACTCTTAGCTTTCCAGGCGGGTTGGTGTTCAACCTTCATTCAATAGGGCTATCTATCCGAAAGGTCTTAATAAAAGAATCCCTGTAATAGAAGTTCATTCCTTAAATACCTTCCTAATCAGTAATTTGATGGTCTTCCGTAAAGACTTTCATGCGCACCTTCCTTCATAAGGACAGGTAACCAGGCGGGTGACTCACTCGTAGGTAGCACTATCCGATGCTTTGACTCCTTCTTTTAGTAGTTCCTTTGAAGCTAGTAACTAGAATATAGGACCCGGAAGGCGGGCTCTTATTGCTAAAACCGGAGCTGTTGTAGAGTTGATAAATCTCATTTGAGGGGATGCCTCTAGCAACAAGCCCCTCAGGGGCGGTAGTCTCCCTCCTAAGGTCGGTCGACGGTAGTCTCCCTCACGGTCGACGGTAGTCTCCCTCACGGTCGACAGGTATCACTTCTCCGACTAAAAGAGAGCTTCCAAGCAGGCTTTTCCAAAGAATTTATGTAGCTTTCCCACTCCCTCTGAACAAATCGAAGAACCTAATGGATCGAACTCATCCTTGACTGCTACGAAAGATTATTCTAGTCTAGTTTAGGAAGTTTTGCTGCAGTCGATTCTTCTATCATTGGATTTTCAGTCTTGGAAGTAGTGAAGCGGTTGTCCGATTGATTGAGTAGTCCATGGCCAGTGAAGGTGCTTTCGGGTCTATACCCATAGCCCTCTCATCTAGGAGATCAAACTGATGACTCAAAGCCTATCGTATCAGTCTTGGAGTCAGCGCCTAATTCATCTGTCGTCCTATAGCTTGGGACTGGGGTTCCGCTTGTAGTACCCTTGGCCATGCCTTCTAATCGGCTAATCCTTCTTGCTGGAGTTGTTGTACCAGCTCAAGAAGCAAGTGCTGATTTCTTCCTTTTGGTATTGAAGCGGCTCATTCTTTCTGGTTCACGACCGATCTTAAAGTGCTTTCTTTCCTTCTAGCTTGACTTGTTCTATTAAATATGTGGCTTTGTTGTAAGCGGACCTAGCAATCATCCTCTCCCCCCCCCCTTCCCTCAGGGGAAGTGTAGGCATCAGAGAGGCCCCGTGCAGTGCTTGCCTTTCTACCTCTCTCCGTATTGCATTCATCCCCATCTTTCCGTTCTCTTATAATGAAGAGAAATGAATATATTCTATAGAACGAATGTGAGCTCGGAAGGAAATGTGTCTCTCCAACTCGTACTTTGCTACCTAGATCTTAGTATGTACGGGTATCGATAATGGAAGAGACTAGATCAAATAGGGCAATTTGTAATGCTCTCTTCCTTCCTGTCCTAAAGAAGGTAAATCTCATCGGCTGCCATTCTTCTTAGTTCTGAGGTATCTAATGCTGTCTTTCCGGATTTATTCTTATAGAAGAAGTATAAATAATTGTTGTTACTATGGTTAAGAAGACTCTTATTATGTATGGACAGTCCAGGAACGAGACCTTCACCTAACCCTCAGAAGGTTGGCTCGTTGTTAACAAGCAAATGCGAAGGAAAAAGTTTCAATCTCACATTTCGATGTCACTGCTGAATGTGGTTGCTTGAAAGGAAAATTTCACATACGGAAGAGAGAAAGCAGTCTTAGCAAGAACCCTTTTAGGGTTTGATCATAAACCCCTAGCCGAGGAGCTTCTTTGGGCAGTTGCTTCATGACATGAAAGAGAGGAACTGCTAGTCTTTAAGCTTGAAGGGCCTTGCTCCAATGATTTTGACTTCTTACTTCTTCTCACTCAACTTCCTTAGAGAACAGCGAGAACTCGAAACCGATAACAACCCTAATGGGTTGGTTCACCCTAGAAAACCATTTTTCAACAACGAAGTAGCAACTACCTTAAATCAGCTATTAATACGGTTAGCCCCTTCGGGAAGAACCCGGAGAAAATAGCTATACAACAAGAGACATTGCCCATACAAAGACTTGAGGTGACTAGCCTTAGGGCAATAAGGAATGTCGGGATGCTAAAGATATATTGCCATGAGACTAGTGCAAAGAAGTAAGAAGAAGTCAAAGTGAAATCTGTTAATTAATTAAATATCTGTCTCGCCCTTAGCTTGCAAACAAGTCCTTTATCAAGCAGGCGTCTAAGAATAAGAAGTCCCTGCCCTTTCGATTGTTATTGGCTTATTCTCTAGCATCCGATTGTGGGCATCAATCCCAGCCATCAACATTTCAGTCCCTGCTTTGGCTCTTTCTCTAAGACCGTGGTTAAGAAGTTCCGTCGCCTTACTCAGCATTAGATGCGGCGTAACGACTCTTTTTGCTTCCTTCTGGAGGCCTTTCTTAGGAGTGAACTTCCTTGTCTTAAAAAGACTCTATAAGCGTCTCAGTTCTTTGATCGAGTTTAGGTTTTTATTCCTCCAACGAAGTCCTTTGCTGGGGGCAGAGTGCGTCCATTCTTTTTTAGTCGAGTCAGGAGATCCGCTACTCAGTCGTACAGCTTCCGTCAAATCGTGAGTTCGCCCTTGATTCGGACTAGCAATTAGGAGATCGTCCTCGGACAAAGAGCTCAAAGCCTTAGATTTCATGCCGACTTTGGATCAAACCGCTTTCTTTGGCAGAGCACTAAAATCAGTAGAGACACAGGGAATATGGCAGCTAAAAAGATCTCTTTTTGTGTGAAACATACTTGTCTGATCCATTTGAGGAAGACTTATCTTCTTCCGCTGTGAACAAATCCCCGGCATCATGATCCGCTGCTCAGATGCATCTATAATAACGAACAGCGCTTCCGCAAGCCATTGGGGGAAATTCCAGAACTTCCATTTTCTTTCTTCTACACTAGGAACATAGTCGCGGTTGTCGCTTCGCTTCCTTTGCCACCGGCCATCGAGATCAAATCAGAGCTCAACCCTAGATTGCGCGAGATCTTTAAACGAGGAAATTCAATGATAGAGCAAGCGCGAGCCAAAGAGAAAAAGAGCTCTTCCAAATCGAATAAAGAAGGGGTCAGCTGAGCTCTAACTGGTTAAACCCGCTTTGGTGGCCCGCCCCAAGTCTTGCCCATAGCTGACTTCTTTGCTAGATGATATCGAATAGTACGACTAGAGTTCAATCCCTCAGAAAGTCATAGTACGACTACAGGGAAAGAGATCTGAAAGTAGCCTTTTACCCCGTTATTCGATGGTGAATGCAGCCTAGCTCTCCCCGTTCAATAGGCTAAGCCTATCCCTTTGCCGTAAAGCTAAGACAGAACTCAGCTAGGACCGAAGAGAGGATTGCCAACCGGATGAAAACCGAAGAGAGCATTGCCAGTTTCATTCCAGTCTTTTCTCAATTGAGAAGTCAACCAACAGGTCAATCCTTCCCTTATATCATATCCATTTTACACAGTCTTTGTTTAAATAGTGTAAATAGTGCGAGACTTTCAACTAATGAAATCTAAACCAGCTAGTTCAGTCAGATACCGGCTAAGCAACCTCTAAAGCAGCTATCGGAGCAGTAGCAGCTTGAAATTCGCATACCAAAGACGATGGAATTCCCCACTTTCTAATGCAATACGGCAAAGCTTAGGGAGTCAGCTAGTCCAACATCAGTCATTCTAATGGAATATCTGGAATATCGAACTAGGAATTGAAAGACTTTCTTTCTTTATATACGAGTCAATTACATACCGGAAATATCGAGCAGTAAATGCTATACCGGAAATGCGATATCTAAAGTCAATCTCAGTGAATTCCGTACCAAGCAGTCCAACCAAAACCTAACAGTATATCAGATCTATCCTATAAAGGTAGTCCAACACAAGTAATCGATACTACGCCTTCGACCTTTGAGAAGTTACTTTGTGAAATAGGATTGATCCCTTGTACAATTTCTTCATTTTAGATAGCTAGAGCTAAGCCTGTCCTAAGAATGAGTCGGGTAGGACCTTTCAGTCAAGTGCCTTGCCTTCCTTGCCTATTCATTTAGTCCAACAATTGAAATACCTATTCGCATTCCTTCCCAGTCCACTTCGAAAGTTACTTTGTTCAGTCGATAGATGCAATG
>NC_023337.1:152500-200000 GCF_002127325.2 Helianthus annuus | reverse complement strand
AACTCGTCCCATGTACGGTTCGGGGGCCGAGCCCCATCCCAGCAGTAAGGGTGCGGCTTAGGTTAACTAACACAAAGAAGATACAGTTCACTCAACGATTGCCTTTGGGTTCCGAACTCCATATGGGGAAGGAGCGTTGTTGTTTGCAAGGTCTCGATTATTTACATGGACCCACTTTTCATTCAATTTGTGGGAATTTTCTGATCTATAAACCGTCCCTAACTAACGATCGGCTCATGTTTGAGGATGATGAATCACTTCGTGTCGACCTGTTGCCAATAAACTTTCCGGCCTCATATGAGAATGGAAAACTGGAGCATTTTCTGCATCGGTGGATGAAGAATCACGAACATAAGAATTTCTGGTTGACCATGTTCCCAGAAAAAAGATACTTTCAAGAAACGACAAACACGACTGAAGTGGCTATACATACAAATCCATTTACGGATCTATATGCTCCGATTGGAACTTCCAGTTCCAGAACAGGTGGCTGGTATACTACCATAATGAAACTGCCTTTTATTTTCTTTATTCGGATCGGATTTATGTTGGCTTCATTGGGGGGATCGCGTAGTTTGTTACGTCAGCTCCAAAAGGATAAGTTGCCTTGGAATCGATAAAGTTAAGTGTAGTTCATAATTGCATAAAAGGAGGAGAAGTAGCGGCTGCAGCGCGTTGAGGCACTTCTTCGACGGTTCCCGTACGCCCGGCCTGCCGGCCCGCTCTGAAGAATTCATGGGTCGGCGGGCAGGCGAGACAGAATGGGCGGGCACTACTAACCAAGACAAGCCCAGTTCCCGCCGATAGGCGCTGGTAGCTTGCTTCCAAGCCTTGCCTTATATGATAGTTGTGCCCATGGCCCGAAGGAGCCTTAAGCACTTGTACAATGCTTCAAGTCAAGGCTCCCTCCCACTCGTTGCCCAGAGCCTTGACTTTCCATGTTTTTAGTCAAATGTGCGCTAGCGCGCTACAACTAGCACTTTTTTCTCTGATAGACTCGCTTCTTCAAGCTCCGCCCCTTATTGAAAAAGAAAATAAATAAAAAGCGCTAACGCGCCTTTACTTTTTTGAGGAGATATAAAAAGAAGCAACCTTACTAAGCAAACGTAGGCTTGGGCTCGAAAGCAAGAAGCAACGGCTTTCGCGCTTGTTGGAGCTATTAAGCATCTTAGACTATTGCATTCCATTTTTCAGCTGGACAGAAAGGTGGAAACTTTCTGCGGGATCCTCTTTCTGCGGGATGCTCTTTTGCGCTACGATGTACTTTTTTACTCTTTAAGTGCGCCACTCCTTCTTTTGTCCTGTATCTGTAGCTGCTTTTCCCGCACTCTCTTTTATCCCGCCGAAGGTCCCCCTTACATAATAGGGGTTAAGTTAAGGGGGGTGCACACCATGGTCAAATCTGCATGAAAAACCGGGGGGAATCTTGAGTCTTTAGTATTATGCTCCCGCACCCCCTATCTCTTAAAGGCTCTGCGCTCCCGCATTCTGATTGATCCTGTGCAATGTTGTAATCCTGCTGTTCCTTTATCCCCCGCTCCGCAGCTGCTGGAGACTTAGATTTTGAGCCTTTTGCGGTACTGATTGATGTTATGGGGGATTACTTGGGTTGGCCGGGCTGTTTGTTTGCGAAGGCCGAAGGACTTAAAAATAAGTTTTTTGTGTTATTGGACAGAATCGGTGCCGTTTTCCCACGCCTCATTTTCCATAATATGATTATGAGCTGCAGAACGCTTGAAGCTGGAATTTTAGCATTGAATTTGGAACACAGGCCAAACTACGCTCCTAGGCTCCCTTCTTCGAGGTTGATTCCCCCAGATCAAATGACAAGGAGCCAAAAAGCGAAGATGGCAGCGGAGGAATACAGAACGATCTGGAGATGCAAATGGAATGGCATTAGAGGCTGCTTCTATGAAAGCACCTGAGTCAGTGATGCCAACAACTTGTATGAGAGAATGGAGAATGCTCTAATGGACAGGATGGAAATGCTAGTTCATAGAGAAATTGACCCACGTAGGGAAGATGATGAGCAACTGGGATTCCCCATGATGAGAGATAAGGCCTTGGTCCTATCCCACTTAGAAGCAGAAGCTGAGGGCTTCCAATGGCTCCAGCTGAGACAATCACTTCACCATGTTCACGAACCATTGCATGGTGATACTTCCGATTCTGGTCTCTATACACAACCCCTATTGCCGTCAGACCAAAGCATAGTTCCTATCCGATCGGAGAGCCAATCCGAAAGGGGTCAGAGCTATCAGTGGCTTCCTCCCTAGCTCTACTGGTAAGGCAGATAAGGAGGCTAGCTGTAATCGCTTGCATGTCGGTCTCTCTTACGTAGCAAGGTTGGTACACAGAACTATCATGCCAGACTAAAGGAAGCCAATCAATGCAAATGATTGAGAGCATGCCCATTACAGTAGCGGTCAAGTGAACACTTTCCGAACACTAACCCAATTGGATGGGAAAGTTAGCATTCACAATAAAGACTAATAACAATGAGTGAAGCAAACTTCTGACAAAAATAGAGGGGATCATCGTCGACTTCTCATGGACTAGCCCACTTACCTATTTTGCGATCTCAAACCTTGGAGAGGAGTCTAAACCATCTTTTAGGGTTATATTCAAGGGGATTTCCCAATGGGCAACTCAGGAACGACTGCCAAAGCCGCTGCTGATGAAGATCAGACCAGAAGCAAAAGTGTTGATTGTAGACCAGGTAGAAAGAGAAGATTGATGAGGAAGAACCCAATCAGGAGAGAAAAAGCAATTCCTCTCCTTTCAGTCGAGCTACTTCGTTCCTCACCTCCTGGAACAAAGGGCGCTTAAGTAAGAAAGTCAGATAGGTAGGGTTCCAAACCTGATGGGAATCGAGCAAGTGGTCGTAGGTGGACGTATCAGAGGGCGAGAAGAAGGAAATGAAGATACGCTAGTTTACCAAATTCATTGCATGGAGGTAGCATCCGGGCAAGGACCATTCACTTCAACAGATTCATCTTTCCTCTTCCTTTTCCATGTGACACCGGCCCTAACTATAACTAGTCATTCACACGAGAAAGACTTACTTTTTATCGATTCGGGGATAGAGTCGACAGACTAAGCACCAACTAGATCGCCTATGAACAAACTACGCACAAAGACATTTGAACCTCAGATTATCTTATTCATAGGCTACCGAGGGCCTGAACGCGCTTCGGTAAGGTCAAGTGGCATTCCGGTACTGACCTAATCAACTGTTAGATCTCCGGACTAGGAGAAAAAAAGGTCGGAAAATAGAATATGTTTTACCCTTTCCTTCTATTGTTTTCCTTTTTCGCCGGGAGACTTGCTCAAAGGAAATATTTCAGGAAACGGGCTATTCCCTCAATGAATAAGAGTTTTCCAGAGAATTCTGGAGATATTTTTCTTTGCCAACAATCTAAGCAGGATTATCCATCCCACTCCAGAAGCTTGCATTCACGAGTATCTCTAAGCTTTTGTGTGACATGGATCTTCCTTGTATCTCAGAGGTTGCGTATATAGAAGATGGATTGGTTTGGTGCGCATGATGGAGTAATCTCTTCGTCTAATCACGAGACCACATGTACTTTATGTACTTTATCTGGGATTGATTCCCGTTAGGTGGATTGCTTGCTGTGCAGCTAACTATCGACCCCTTCCTTCTCGATCTTTATAGGACTTATTCGTAGCTTGAAGTCTGTCTCCTTTCACAAAATCCCTAAGAGCCACTTGGTCAGAGAGAGAGAGAGAGATAGACGATGTTTACACCGCCTTTCATCAATGCATTAATTTGATGTTGGGGCTAAACCTCTTCTTGTTTGGCCCATGAGGATACTTTCACTCTACTTGCTCTTGTTGCCTGCTCCTCCGCTTGTCACGAAAGATTATGCCTTGAAGAATGAACGACTTAGAGATCAAACTCCAATGCTAGGAAACTTCCGAGACTAAAGCCCCCTTACCAAGAGCACAGTGATAAGCAGGTACAGGATCCAGCAAGACGGGAGGAAGGAAGATTCGAATGATAGAACGGCCGACAGCTACTTGGTTAGGCGGCTCAGTGAGACAGGGAAGGGCGAACGAAATGGTGGCTCAGGGAGCCAAATACATGAATAAAGGTAGACTGTAGAGCTATCACTGCTTGACTGCTATAGTGAAGCTCTTACTGCCTCTCGTGAGAGAGATCCTTGAGTGGAATCGAGGCCGCTGGAAGTTGTTAGCTAATCAACTTGCTTGCAAAGCGGCGTGAACTCTTTCAGACCCTTGCACACCTTTTTTAGCCGGCCGGTAACTAAACGGCTAGCATGACTTTCTAACCGGCCTTCTCTTTAATAGAAATTTCAGAGAGTAGATTCGTTCAATATCCAAAGCACTGAGACTCGGTTGACAAGCTCATTGGCAAGACCGGAGGGGCTAGGTCGGAAATCAGGTTGGTTGCACGTTGCTTTGTATTTAAAGCAGTGTGCGGCCTCTTTGCAGAAGGCCTATGCTGGCGATAAGGTGAAACCCGAATTGCTACCAGTGCCAGTGTCTCTCACTAGGAGCAGTTACCCTCGTATCATCCCGTCTTTCCATAGAAGATTGATATTACGGAAGCTGATATTTTTGTGCAATTCTATTTGTCGTTCTTCTCCTTGTCTAAGATTATTGTCTTAGCCAAGCGAGTCCGAAAATCGACTTTTACATCCATTATCAGTCCTGTTGATGATATCGAAGCCATGACAGAGGTGGTCTCGGACATGAAAGGGTGTCTGAAGGATCTAATGTTGCGGTATGTACCGCGGGTCAGGGATATTCCGTTGTACCAAGGGATGTCTTTTGATCCGACTTGGAAGGCTCTCCCTACGCATCGTTTGACGAGAGAGGTGTTGCAGAAGCGGGCCAAACAACCAAAGTCGAAGGTTATTTGCTTCACTTGAAAGTAAAATTTTCACTTCAAGGCTTTAAAGAAAAGAAACTTATAGATTGGCTTGAAAACTCCCCAGAGAGAAAAATCTTAATTAGAAGAAGAGGTCTTTCTTGATCCTGGAGAGGTAAAGATTGAGACAGGTTGTCAGAGTCATTTCTATTGCTGCCTAAGAGCCCTACCCCTACTTAAGATATTGCTTGAAAGGCGTTGGTTGAGTGACTGCACTTGCCCCTTTGACTGCTGGATTGATTGACTTTGCCAGCTTCAAACCCTACTGTTCTAAGGATAAGGAAAGGAACTGAAAAGGGATGAAAATATAGCTCATATTCTTCTCTTCCTTAGACCAACCATCTATCTAGTTAGCCTCCTCGGTGAAAGAAAGGGAAAGAATTTTGAATATTAGCTCTTCCGGAGCACTCTCTTAGCTTAGCTATCTACTAGGGAATCTTATCTAAAGCCTACGATATTTGACTTCTCTCTTTTCCTTGAGATGCTTCCAGTGCGCTTCAGGGGTTCTCGAGTCGGGTATCCCAAGCTTTAGAAAAAAGAAAAGAAAATTGTGGTCTCGTATCCAAGTTGCATCAATCAAGTCAGGGAAAGATTTTGAACAAATAGAATATTCCTAACCGGAATCATGAATTGGATTCAACCAATATCTTTCTATTTGAAGCAGTGTGCGGTATGCCTTCAATTCAACAAGCATACGCTGGCCAGAATAGTACTGAGATTTCCGTCTCTGTTTAGCTGGGATATCCTAGCATCATTCCGGCATTTCACCGTAAGAGGATCCTTCAAGGTGATTCCAAAAGTGATTTGCTTGTCCAGTGGTACTTGTCGCTTTTCTCCGAAGGCTATTAAATTAGCTAAACCACGTGGGTGGCGGTTGTCCATGGATGTCCCTTGGGCCTCTTCTTCATCGGATACGAGAGCTGGAAGAGCAGCTAGTAACAAGTGAGGGAAGGAACCCAAGGAAAGAAGAAATCAAAGCTCTCAAGCCTGGATATCAAGATTCACGTGCGAAGGGACAAGCGAAAGGCTTCCTGGTATAAGAAAGAAAGTAGAGCTCGGCAAGGTCTTCTGTGAGTGAACGAGATGAGAATCGAGGCTGTGTTGTTCCACCAGGGTTGGTGCTTTCTTCGCGAGTATGTCTGTTGATGGCGCTGTGTCCTATCTGCTCAAGGAAAGCAGCCCAACTCAATGTGTTACGCATTAGCGGCATTTGCTACATAATCCGCATCAGTTGTCAGATATTTTACTATAAGGTAAGTGAGGACTTCTTCCAAGAACGGATTCTTCAACATCTTAATTAAGTTGATTTGTTGCTGCTGATTTCAATAGCCAAGTCAAGCTTTCCAGCAGGCGAGACAGATGCCGATTCTACCTCTGTCAACTACCTCTTTATTTTCTATTTTTATCACTCTTTTTTCCATCAATGATTGCCACGTGAAAGCTCTAAGTCAAGAAGTCAAGCCAGCAAGAAAGTCCGAAAGTTAGAAGGTAGGGTTTCATCATCCTAAGCTACCTCACCTCCAGTCTATGCGCCCTTAGCCCAAGGATAGAGACAGGGCTAATGCTTTGGTCATACTAGATGACGAGGCTTACCGAAATACCTTTGCCGTAACTCAGAGAGAGAAGGCCGCTCAAGCAGAATCCGAATACGACTCTCGCTAAACAAGAGCTCTTTACTGCTAAGCTGATCACAACTACATATTCAACAACAGCAAGAAGACGACTCTAGCCCGCTGAAAGCTTTGAACATTCGCTTTTCTCGGGTTCCTAGCCCAAAGGTTCTAGGGTTCGAGAGAGAAATTCCTACTATAAGGAAGGGAAGAAGGTAATCCAATTAGTAAAATGCTGCTTTCTATCGGTTGTTCACATTCAAGCATGAGTTAGTTCAGAGTCGGCAAGGGGAATCAGAGAAAGGGCAGTTTAGTCAACAATCATGACCATGGGAACATTTGTTCGCTTTATAGGTACCCCCGAATCTACTAGTCATCGCCTTTGAGCTGGGAAAAGCATTTACCTGGAGTCGGCTATTCCTGATTCAGCAAAGGAAAGAAGCCTTGATCCCAAGACTAGCTGCGTCTTTTTCGACTAGTGAGTTGTTGCCTAGCCTTGGTCACTGAACTCGGTCACTGAAAGACCTTTCGAGTCGAATTCAAGTGGAAATAATAGCTGCTTATTCTTCTTAAACGGATCCATCTTCTTTCGTTCCTAAATCAAGAAAAAGCTTTTGTCGGCTCTGAGGCTGAGGAAAGCCGCTGACCAAAAGCTAGTGTTCGCACCCCTTTCGAAGCGGAATAAAGGGAAAAGTGAGTTGCAAGTCGAGAAAGAGAGAGAACTGCCTAAAAGGAGAAGTCAAAAAATGAGTCCTCGTAAAGCCTAAGGTAAGGAAGGCAGTTCACCAGGTAAGGCCTCCCATCCGCTAGTTCGGTCGTTAGGTCGAGAAGAAAGGGATTCCTTTGAAAGAAAGGGAACGAGTGGAGTATACGAAGCGAAAAGGGAAGGTGGGAGGGGGTAAGGTAAAGTTGAGATAGGATCGTAAACCGCCACCCTTCCGCATCCGGTTGAGCCGATTGATCGAATGGCCTCATCAACAATAAGGTGGACTTCAATTGATGCGATAAGGTGTTAGAAGCACCCTGACGGGCCAGGGTATGCCGATGGATGGAGGCGGCTGCATGCTGCATCTAAGAGTTTAGTTCCATGAGACTGAATAACATGGCCTGAAACGAAGTCAACTCACTTTGCTTAACACAGGGCAGCAGAGCAGGACTTATTTCTCAGCCTCACCCGTCATCCAACATGGTTCGCACCAGCGTTATTTGACTCGCTTAGTCCATCGCTGCTTGGCTCTACTTCAACCACTACAACCTGATGGTTCCCTTGCAGCTAAAAGAATGCGATAGAACACCTTTTCTGACATCAGGAGATGAAAGCAGTCAAGCAGGCAACAAAGTCGACTATTCATCTTCACTTCCTTAAAAGTGCTAAAAAGAGCCCCTGCGGGCAGACCCATCCCCAAAGGACTAAACGCATTCAGTTATCTTTCAAAGAGCTTATTCGAGAACAACCTATTCTAAAAGCAACCTATTTGAATTTGAAAACAGCTTCTTTTAGGGATGACTATTCTGCAGCGGTAATTGCAAACAGAAAGGAAGCACCGCTTACTCAAGCACTAATACCGTCTAAGCATCCCACAGCTGATGAAAGAGTACCGGCAACTGGTTGAGCTTCTATTCTAGGATCAGATCTGCAGCTCTTGCAGTAACAGCTTAGGGGGGATTGGTTTGAATAGCCCTATTGACCAGGAGAGTAAGCATTACCGCAGCTTTTCCTCTGTTGCAGGTATGAAGTGAATTCCATACCATGAAAAAGATTGAAATAGGACCAGGAAGACAACCCACCACTAGAACTTGCTTTGCTCTCGGTCTGCTCGTTCCCACCTATCTTCTTCCCACTATAGTGAAAGATCTTTCACCATAGCAGGAACCTCGCTAACCTTAGAGGCTAGTTACTCAAACTACTGGGGCCCCGCCAGCTTTCCCACACCCAAAAGCACCCATTTCTGTACCGGTTCCGAAAGTGCCACATCTGAGAACAACATATGAATTTGCAGCAGGAATGCAGGAAAGTGCTAAGATCTGTAATGCCTCATCTATATCGATTCCCCACAGTTATTCCGACTACATCCTAAAAGGAGGTATCAACGAGTCTTTCCGTTAATTCAATATATGTATCCTTCCCCTAGTCCCACTGCTCATTCTAATGCTGGGAAGAATTGCAGGCGATAACACTTCTTCCTATTTCTTTCTCAATGATATCCGACGATCAAGACAATTCCCGTGAAAGTCTTTCATAGAAGTGAATTCTGATTCTTACGAAGCAAATTACATTTCCTATTGATTTGTCCCCTGGGGACCTATTCTGATTCTGACTTATCCGTCAACTTTGATCAAAAAATCGATTGAAAAAGGAATTAAAAAACGATTTTGATCGTTGAAACGGTTTGAGATACCGGGTAAGCTCTGCGACTTCCACGACGGGCTTTCCATTTATTTCCAATTCCTCGATGGCTAAGCGTTCCGCAAAGATATCAATTTCCTGAAATTGGAGGTCAGGAAATTTCTGTGCGACCTTTTGGTCAGCGCAGTATCTTTGCAGATGTTTCTTTAATAAAGTTAAAAGGCTCCTTCTTTCTTGGTGCCCAGTCTCTACGTTTTGTGGGAGAGAACCCGGAAGGAATTCCACACCTGAATTTCCAGGTGGGGGGGTAGGACTCCCGGGGTGACCTAAAAGGCCTTCTCCGGGAACGGGAAGAAACTGTGAAACGGCTTCTGCCAATTCATCCATAAAAACGTAACTCTCGCTTCCTGTATAGGAAACAAGAGCTATCAAAAGGAAGATTGCGGAGATTTTTACCAAAAAATGAGACATTCCATGACCTCGTGAGCCACTGATTTCTCCGAAACAAGAGATCAAAGTGATCTTCCTCCTTTTTCCCAATAAGTCGACGGCCTTACACCATTGGGAGACTTCGAATAAACTGGAGTACATATAGGATAGACCGGTGCTAAAACCTTTTCTCAAGATATCTTCCAAACTGTTGGGGTCCTTGCTCCGGATGTTGTTCGTACGGTGTGAAAGCAGTTGGTTACGTAGTTTTAGAATTCTGCTGATCCCAAGTAGTCCATCTCCATCATTGCATATGGCAATATAGAAAGTAAAGAGGAAAAGGCATGACCAGAAGAATTGTGTGAAATAAGTGAATTTATCCAGTTGAGGCATCTTGATCGAGAATAAAGGATTCCCCCCATACAGAAAGAGAGGCCTTCCTGTACGAGTAGTGAAGAACTAAACGATTTTGTTTTGTTGGTTGTTGACCAACGGAAAGAAAGGGATTGTGTCAACTTTGTTCCTTCATCTTTCTATTTTTATTCTCTTTTTCTTTTTTATATTGTGTAAGGCAAAGCGCATTCCTTTAAGAATGTATCTGGTTCCATTTTTCTTTCGTTAGTTCAGCAGCTACTAAACTACGACGCTACCTTGCTGAACTCATCCAGCAAATACAGTAGCTCCTGGAATCTCAAACTATCAATGCTATTTATCAGAATCTCGTAGTAGGTTTCCCTAAGAAAGCCGGGCTTAAAATGAATAATGTTATTCCCATATAATAACCGAACCGCTTCATCCCCAAAGGTTCTCTGAATAGCTTCAGGCATGGTCAAGCCCGGTGGTAATACCATCCCGGCTTCACGCAAAAGCCTGCCGCACTCATTACCTATTTCTTGGTATAATTGGAAAAAGTCAAGTGGAGCGCTTCGCGCGTCGGACGCTGTTGAAGAGGCAGCGGAAGCCGCCGAAGAGGCAGCGGAATCCGCCGAAGAAGGGAAGGAATCCCAATCCGTCTCCATGAGAGCGTCCATCTCACTCCTTCGTAGTACGAGTTGTCTACTGGTAATCATTTGATCTGTTTTCATTTTCTGTGTAAAAATTAGGAATTCCTCTTCCAACTCGTCCCAGAATGGGCGTTATGGCAAAGAACAAGAAGAAAACAAAAGGAGAGATTTGTCCAATAGTCACAAATGGTGCCTCCACAGGTTGACATCCGATCCAACCTAGTAGTAAGCGATCCGCCAAAAGCAACCAAAATATTCCTTGGTGAATCGGGCGAAAACTTGAACTACGTACATACATACTTTTAAAAAAAGGTAAAGCCAACAGACATATAAAAACTGGTGCTATTGCGGCTACACCTCCCGCTTTGTCAGGTATACTACGAAGAATGGCATGGATCGGTAGGAAATACCATTCCGGTACAATATGAGGCGGGGTGGGCATCGGATTAGCAGGTATATAATTGTCGGGATGCCCCAAAACATTAGGAGCATAAAAAATAAAAATGGAAGAAAAGATAGCAAAAGCTACCCAACCTACTAGATCCTTTACATAAAAATAAGGGTAAGAAGCAATTTTATCCATCTCTGAATGTACCCCCAATGGATTATTTGATCCATATTGATGCAATGCGGCCAGATGAAGAAGACTGGCGCCTACTAAAAGAAAGGGGAGTAAATGATGAAGACTAAAAAAACGATTTAAGGTGGCATTGTCCACGGAGAAACCACCCCAAAGCCAAGTCACTATGGTATCTCCTACTACAGGTATAGCGCTAGCTAAGCTTGTAATGACTGTAGCCCCCCAAAAGCTCATCTGACCCCAAGGTGGTACGTATCCTATAAAAGCTGTTACAATCATTAATAGTAAGATTACAACTCCGATACACCGAACAAATTCCCTAGGACTGCTATAACTCGCATGATATAGACCACGAAAAAGATGAAGGTAAACCACAATGAGAAACATACTTGCCCCATTAGCATGCATATAACGGAGCAACCAGCCCCCTTCAACATCTCTCATAATGTGTTCTACGCTGTTGAAAGCTAGATCCACATGAGGTGTGTAATGCATAGCTAAAAAAACGCCAGTCACTATCTGAATGACTAAACAAATACCAGCTAACGGACCGAACCCCCACCAATAACTAAGATTGCTCGGGGTTGGATAATCTATCAAATGCTGATTCAGTGTGGAGAAGATAGGTTGTTTAAGAATCGAGAATCGTTGGTTCCTTATAGTCACTTATTTTTATTTTGATTTTTTAGAAAGAGAACTCAGGTTCCCTCACCTTTTAGCGTTCTGGGGCCTTTATATATATAAAAAAAAAAACAAAAAAACAAAAAAGATCTCAAAATATTTAAAGTACCCTTAGCGTAGGCCGAAAGAAAGTCAATATGCGATTTGCGTTTTTCCAACGAAACAGTGAAAGATGCTGTTTTATCCTTATCCATGGATGGAGGGAGTGGATGGGGTCGCATCCGCGTATACGCCGAATTGCCTACATATCTTCTTCAAAAGAATCAGACCATTGTAGTTCAGTTAAAAAGACGTTTTAAAAAGCAATCAAAGATAAGATCGAAGAGAATGAAACGCACGTAGTGGTCATTATAGCGGTTCCTTCTGATCCTAGAAAACGCCCGAAAAAACCTGCTACGGAAGGGTCAGCGCGAACGAAGGTCTACAATAACGAAATGTAGTAGATCACACTGGAAAGGTATGGAATGTGACAAATAAACAATAGCATAACAGCCGAAATCCGTCAATTTTCCATTTTCATTTACCCGTGTTACAGAAAGCCGTCCCGGGAACCTTGCTACTAAATGAACTGAGTCCTCTATTGACCAAGAAGGTCGGTTAGACTTTAAGGGACCATTCCCTGTAAGGAATGCCGCTATTCACCCAAAGGGCGAACAGCCGAAAGCATTATATCCTCGCGTTCTACCGTTCATTCTTTTTCTTTCTCTTGCCGGTGCGGCCCTAGGAACCAGAGCATTGATTGCACTACGTACACTAATTCACAAACCTCGTGTGGGGCTAATCGTTTTCATTTCCCATCTAAGAGAACTCAGAAGAGAAAGAAAGGTTCGTGTAACACAACTGGGAGTTCTATTACTTAAGATGGTGTCCAGCTCCAGACTATATTTAGTCAGTTGCTTTCGCATCCTTACTCGGTGTAATCAAGGCCTATTCGAAAGCTGCCTATGCGGTGGGTTTGAATCCCACAGGAGTGAAATAGCTTGGTTTCTCACATAGACTTTAGTGAGTAGTGAGCTGCTTGAGATAGGGCGATGCCGTTTGCTTGCTAATGAGTTCGGTAGCAGCCTACTTTCTATAAGGAAGTGAAAACAGGCTTGTGAAAGGAAGCTACCTACCTTCGAACCGAGATTTCTTCTCTATACAATAAAAACTAGTACATGAAAATTGATAGGGAAAGTACACGGGGCACTCACTTACTTATCTATTGCCCGGAATAAAGGAGAAAAGGAGGTGCATACGATCTCGTGCAATCATACGATCTTCCCTTTTTTTAAGGTGCATACGCTCTTGTTCAATCAGACGAGAATCCCTTTTTTTAAGGTGCATACGCTCTTGTTCAATCAGACGAGAATCCTATAAAGAAGCCAATTTGACGCATATTTCACTTGCTCTAATGAGCCGGCTAAAACTCTGTTTCCGTTACAGGTTCTATTATTTTCTAACTCCTTGGTGTCTCGTACCTTGACTTTCGCTACCTATACCTAGGCTTTTCTGCCTTTGTCTTTACGACCTTGGCTCTTTCCGTTCTCTGAGGTTCTTTCTATCTCGTAAGAGGTAAGGCTTTCCCGTCTTTACTCCCTGGGAAGCTAGACTTTCTTCTCTACTCATTTTGGAGAGCTAATCTGACTTCTATCTCTTCTCAGTTCTCTAGGGAAGGTAGGGATTACTTGAGCTTACCCATCACTTCATCATTCTATTTCCAGGGGATTCCTAAAGAGTAGAAGGAGTGCTTACTGATAGGCTAACTTCACTCCTTTCACATTTAAAGTAGCTGCGGGCACCCGACTTTCTGCTTTCTCACAAGATCTAAGTCACTAGTAGTATAGCCGGTCCTCTAAGCAAAGGTTACCTAAATAGCTTCTTCTAACCACTCCCTAGTTCTCTTTCATCGATTGATATGGGAATAGCAAGCAACCCCTCCACTTCTATTTATTATAGGGAATCAGACTCTATAGCGCCACTTCTTTTTCTTTTCACTTCTTTTCTATTATGCCTTTTCTCAACTTTAGTGTGAAACCTGCCTAAGGAAAGAAACTTGAGGTAAGAACATAGATAAGAAAAGGATGCGAAAGCTACTGACTATAGAGAGTAAGGATGCTTTAGCTACTTCCTATATATAGGAAGGATGTGAAAGCTACTAACTTATATTAGAGTTTGCTTCCTTTAGCTGACTTATCAGAGATCGAGAGAATTGCCATAAAGTGAAGACAGAAACCACGCAAAGGTGTACTAGTATCAAAAGTGAGTAGACAAGAAGGCTGTCATTGGGGGGACCCTGCTTTGAGACTCTATTACCTATAAGATATCAGTAAGACGTGATATGAGGAAGTTAATGGAAAAGTAAAGCATAGTCCTTAGGTACAAGATCAGAGGAGTCAAAGAGGAGATGCCCTACCGGGGAGGTGGCGGGCTATCATTAGAATATAGAAAGCAAGCAAATGGGGGAATTCTCCACCTTGGCTGGTACCAGACCTTTTTTTGCCGCACCTTTGCCTCACAGGTCGATCTCCCATATGGTAGGCGTTGGCCCCTCTGGCACTTTCGACGAAAGAAGTTCTCCACCCCTTTTCTGGTGCTTCGTGCCTGCTATGATTGCTTGTCTCTTCGATTGCCGGACCTATCTCCGATCATGTATTTGATAGAGTTGGAACCACTGCTTAATAAAGATCTGCTTGATATCCCGCCATAACTTCATAAGAAGATGATCGCCCATCTGGTATGATAGCCTCACTCCCCCTCCCCTCGATCTATTTACCGACTGAAGGCAATGGCCCTTACCCTTACGATAGGCGAATGGTTCTACAACTGCAAGCACATGAACTCGCTCTCATAGACAGACTACGGGCTAGAGGGACGAAGACTCCAAAGCACAGACCGAAGCAGACGTAAGATAAAAAGAAGTACTTGATGCGGGAGAGAAGGTAGAAAGACTAGAGGAAAGGGGAATGGCCCCTCCTGATACGATTCTAGGCTAATGCTGATAGACCCAGAAAGCATTCAATCGCTACAAAAGCATATCATCCAAGCTAATCATAAGGAAAAAGCCTCGCGGATGGTTCTCCACAAGACCAGGTCCTCGCCCCGATACCCGACGCTACGGGAATGATGCTAAACCCTCTTACCGGACCACTGGAGGGACATCTCAATCTCCAAAGTTTGAGAAAACCTGGTATTTTTGGCATAACTCCCAATCCGCTTTTTCTCATCTTGAACCTCCACTCTAGACTAAGGAGAAAGAGAGGCATCAGATTGCTTCTTCCTTCTTGAGGGGCAGTCTAATAGGGAAGCCCCGCTTTTAGGGAAATGCTCTTGGTCTGCTTTCGATGTGGTCAATTCCGTCCTAGCTGTCCGGTCTGCTTGTCTGAAAAGGATTCAATTCCTAAAAAGTGGTCCAATCGTGGAAGGTACTTCGAATCGAATAAAGGTGTGAGCGAGCGAGCTTATGTGCCGCCATTGACATATGGTCTGGCCATTTCCTTAACAGAATTTCAATCGTAGGTCCCCTCGTCCGGCTATCCCCTGTGTCTAAGTCGAGTATTCGATTCCCTCTAGGCTATTCCTACGTAAAAAATGACCTCTCGTGGTCCGCCGGCTGTGCTTTTCATTCTGTTTTATCTTCGAGCGAGGGCCTCTGCTTTCATGGAGAATGCCCAACTGCTTTTCCGCGGGCAGGCATTTTTTCTTTCTTTTTTTTTTCTTTTTTTACTTGGTTCCAGCCTCGGTGGTCCTACAAGGGTTTACTTTACCATACCATTTAGCATCCTTTTTCTTCGAACCTTTTTCCTATCTCTGAAGTGTATCCGCTGCTCCCCGCCGGTATAGGTCTAAGGGCGTTTTGTCCCCTATCTCTCAATAGCACGGAACAAGATATATGTTGTGGCGGTTTCGCCGCCTATTCTAAGGTAAATGGAGTCAGAGGAGAGGTAGGTAGTATGCCTTTCCCCATTCTGCTAGGGTGGCTTTTCTTAACTGGGCTAGTGTCCCCTTCTGTTTAAGGTGCATTTTCTTTTCGACTGGTCCTATAAGTAGTTGTGTGAGGGGGTGCGCGCCTCTTTTTCTTCTTCCGGCTTGAGTTCTTAATGCCTGAAGGGAAAGACTCTTCGACCACATTAACGGCTTGAGCAAGAGCATTGGTGCTTACACGATGAAAGTAATTTGGCCAAGCTAGAGGATTTTCCATCGATCGTGACTCAAGAACGTAAGGAACTGAAATCGCTCAAAAAGAGAAATCATTACTGGCAGGAGGTACCACAGTCTCACAGACGTAATTTCCTCCTTTTCATACGGAAAAAACTATCAGACCTACTACATATACGGGCTAAGATAGAGTTGGAATGCTTGAGATGAAACCCTTAGGACTCAGGGAAAAGAAGATGAACCTTACTACTGCAAGACTCAAAAGATAGAACAGAAAAAGTACTCGCTCACTGAAGGTGCGAAACGAAAAAGAGGTTCTTTCGTCAAGTGAAGAGTTACCACAGTCTCAAGCCATAAAGAAAAAGCAGGCAGCTTTCCTAAGCGATAGCCCAATGGTGAAAGACCAGAAGCCACATTCCTCCGCTTTCACTTTATCTTCCTGGGAGTCCTCTAGTCTTGCATTCGTTCTAATATGACACAATTAAGAATTCGATTCATTTTCAATTAGGCCTTGCTCTAGCCTCTTTAGGGGTTATTGATTTCTTGGTCGCTCAATGTACTCTTTACCCGCTTATACGTTCATAGCACAAGACTTTACTACTCAAGCTGCTTTATATACTCTAGATGGCAGCTAGCTGAGAACCCGAATGAATCCCCTGCGCCTCTATCATTTGGCTATCAGGCTTGTGGCATAATATGAGAGGATAGAAGGGCGTTCCAGCTATGTGCCATTGCCAAAATGTAAGTCTATCACCCTGGTAGAAGATACCTAAGTTTTCTGCTACTTACCTAACCCTTAATTCGCTACTTTTATTCCGCTCGTTCCCTATGGTCGAGCGCTTCGTTCATGAGTTGCTATCGCTTTAGCTGTGATAACTATAACTTAAGCTATCTTCTCGAGCGAAAACTGCTTTCCTTAGGATGAGCTTTTAGGGAAAAGTAGAAAGAGCTTATTTATTCGTCGATACCAAGCCTTTACTTCAAAGAAAAAGGAATAGAACCGGAAGCTAGCTTTGATGGTAGTAAAGTCAGTCCATCTACACAAACAGATTCTCTCTATTCTTCGTATCGCCGCTTTATTTATATAAGCTCCAGTGAAGCAAAGCAATGCAAGACAGATGGATAGAGGGATACTGATACTATAAGATAACCTACTCCTTCTATTATCTTTCCCATCAAGCTATGCATGCTTACCTGAAAGTCCTTCTTTAAAGGCATAATTTCATTCCGGTATGATCTTCCCCCTACATAGGCTAAGCGGTCGGGTCATGGATCTTGCACTTCACTTGAATAGTTCTTTTTAAATGGCAAAGTCAAGAACCAAGCTGACTGAATCGAATCTCCTGTGCCCTCTTCCTTCTCCTTCATTGATCTAAAAAAACTCTTCCTTGAAAGGAAAAAGGAAAGTGGAATGAATAAGCTCTTCTTATTCTTAGAGTCCTAAGAAAACCCTAGTAGGCCACTTCGTCCCTGTATCCTGGAGTTACCTTAGCTTAAGGAACTTTTCTAACCCCAATCAATTCCACGATTCCATCCTTCTTGTGAGACTTTCATATTAACTTCTCTCCTCATTCCCGCAGCACGAAATGATGTTCCTCGGCCACTGTATAAGGGCTGGAACTATACGCATGGACAAGGAGAAGGTCCGTGCTATCACTGAGTGGCAGGCCCCGACCAAGATAAAGGTGCTTCAATCCCGATCTCTTTTCCCAATCCGAGGAACGAAGGCCTTTAGCTCGCCCTATTAGATTAATGAAATGAATCCGTAACCAAGATTGAAGCGAGTGAAAAAAACTGGTTTCAAAGAAAGACTAAAGACTACTGCTTTGGGCTAGCAGTGGGATGGACTTCCGAAACAACCTGGGAACTAAAGTCAAAAGCGGCATCGGGATCAGGAGCGGACGGAGCTTCGAATGACTGAACTCTCATCACTGTAAGAAGAAAGGACTAGTAGCATCGCAGAGGAGTAATCTAGGTCGGAATGGAATAATGTATGGTTTTCTCGCACAGCGCTTCTGCCCTTGGGCATTGATTGGGGCCGCTAGCAAACACTTATACTCTCCCCGGGATCCTGTGCCTCCCCTCCAACACTTTATGGCCTGGTATCGGAGGCGACGGAAGTACTACCTGTCGCATGATGCTAACGAAACTGAAAGCCCGGGCGGCACTCTTTCTTGTGTGCTCAGAGGAACTCCAACTTACAACTATACTTTGTCTTTCACACTCCATAGCTCTAGCTCTAAGACGAGGATTTGGTTATTAACCCGAAGAGGTGCCCGTGAATGGAGTCCCTACGACTTCTTCTTTTATGGAGTTGGAGTTAGGGATCAGATACGGTGGCTTCTTCCTGTTCCTCCAATGGGCAGCCGATAACGGATGATGTCGACTATAGGTTCTATGTCCACCAAAAGCAGCGCTAAACCGCCCACGAAAACGAAGGAAGAGCAAGGCACATCTGTTACACGAAGAAGGGAATGGCTGAAATTGAGCGTGATAGTACCCAACACGTGCAAATATAACCTGCGGTAGAGAGCGAGCCCGGGGGTCGTCTTAGCGGTGGATTTACATCGTTCAGAGGCTTTGCTAAACTGGCTATCAGGATAGAGATAGAGTAAGATGAAATTTTATTTAATTTAAGGCGATTCCATTAGGGATTTCTACCTTAGTAGATGGAAGACCAACCAAATCTCAATTTCTAAAGATAGAACTTACTTCTTTCAAGCGATCGACGAAAGCTTTCTTTCACAGGCGGATCAGTGCTCTGATTCTACTTATTAGATTTTGAAAAATGAAAAGCTTTACCTAAAAAAGAGGGTCTTGCGATGCTTCTTCACCCCAGGTCACCAACCAGTGGAAGAGTCGAAAGCGGAGTAGAAACGAACCTTTAGTCACGTAGGGGCCCCTAGAGCGTTCTTTTGAGGATCTTAACTTAATCAGCAGAGGGGAGGAGTAATTCAGTGCCAAGTCCAGGTCTTCAATTCCATTCTATTGAGGGGTCAACAAGGACCAAGTGCTTTCTTCGTAGTTTACCCATGTAAAGCGATATGATGGAAAGCCGGATGCGCTACAGGAAGAAGATGAAATGAATGCTTCGTTTTAGCTCTTGGATTGAGTGAGAACTGATAGTTAGAGCTTGCTCTCAATGAATGGCGAGCGGGGCACCAGACTTTTCGTATTTAAGAAAGAATCTGAGGAAAGACCCCCACTACTGGCTCTACAGTAACCGTGGGGTCCTCCTCTGACCCTATTTTGTACGTCCGGTGCAGTCGTCTCCAAATGATCCGGTGCTAATTCCAGGGTTGGATAATCGGCTGCAGCATGGAATACTACGAAGAGGGAAGATTCAATTCATCATTGGCCCGCTCTATATCCCCACGGAGCGATAAGGAGAGTAAGTTTACTCACCCACCCGACCGACCAGACAGGAAAGGCACGAAGCGGAACTCCTGAAACAAAACAAGCAGTTCCCGTCGGACCAAACCAAAAGGAAGAGCAGCTAGCTACACCGGAACAACTTCAACTAAGACAGCGGATCCTCACTCAGCTGCTAGAAGAAAGGGAATCGTCGAATGAGAACCTTTGAGGAGAAGAGGGGGGCACCTGATACCGATCGGCGAGAATAGACTGCGTCTGTCGGTGAATAATGGTCTGCTCCTTGAGATCTCTGTCTCTCTCGTCTGTAGCAAGAAAACCCAAGCCTGCTGTATAATATAATAAGGGCCTCGGCCCCATTTATCTTCTTGCATCGAACTAGAATAGCCCAATATAGTATTCTATTCTCGTCACCTACGTAATCTAATATAGCTTCACCTCCCCTAATAGGAAGAACATAACCAGAACAGCTGTCTGGTCTACCATATGTTTGTTAGCGCTCGGCCGCCAATTGGAACAGACAGTACAGCAAAAACAACTGGAAGAGCCAACCTCGATGCCATCCAAGCCCGGCCCAGAATAACCTCAACCTTTTAGAAAGAAAAACTGCTGAAAGAAAGGTCTTATTTGATACAGAAAGACTTTCAGGCAGAACTTGGGCTATACTTTGGTTGGGCAATGGTAAGCTGATTCGTTTCTGGGATGATGTTTGGCCATGCCACTCTACTCAGAGATGCATGCCATAATTTATATCAATTCACAAGGTTATCATGATCTCAAAGTGATAGACTACATTCAATATGAAGGAGAAAAAAGGATTTCTCCCTCTATTCAACTACCCATCCAAGAGCATTTGGCTTCAGAATACTTTTTATAGGGAGGATAATATCTTTTGGCAGCTCAATCCTCACGGTAATAATTATGCCAAGCCTAAAAATCTCTTCAGGTGATCAAGAGGGCCCCTTTTTCAGTAGATGAGATTAGGATGAAAGGTATTATCTCAACGATGCTTTTCTCTGGCTTGCTTTTCAAAATTGCATTTTGGCCTGCGGTAATGTAATCGGTATTTTCAAAAAATGTTTTTCTATGAAAGCAAGAGATGGAAAGTTTTGTTCTAAATTCTGCCTTATTCCATGAGATCTAGAAGCACTTCTGCAACTTTATCTCTCTCCATTTCCCTCACTTTTTTTTTTACTTCTTTCAAAGGGGAATGAAGACCTTCTTTAGAAGTTGTCGCTCGATCGAAAGGATATAATACATACAAAACCTTAACTTCGCGGACTTTCCGAGGTATAACCTTCGCCACGACATTAGTGGCTTAGCTCTTCGCGCTTCCCGCAGGCTTTTTTTATAGGGAGAGAGTCAGGGGGGCCGGTACGGAAGATTGGTCCGCTCCGCAAAGCTTAGCTTTTCGGTTCCCTCCCCCTATGTGGTCGGCCTTATTACCAGTCTGCCTCCTTTCTCTTGATGGAATATCTCAATACCCGAGCTCCTGCTTTCCTTGTGTTCTTCACCGGCGCTCGCCAGATGTATCACTCATCCCGCTCCTAAGGTAAGGAGTCTTCTGTGTGTTAGAATCTTTACGGGAATGAATCGCATATGTTGCTTGAGAATTGCTCGGGAATTCATTGATAATGATAATGACTTTGCCAGGTTCTAGGGGGCTACTATTCTTTTTTGTCGATCGAGCCGCTCTCCCTCATTCCACTCGTCCAGCCCTCTTCACGAACTTGTACAATCGATGCCACAGAGATAGCCAACTCTATTATCGAAAAAATAAGGAAAGGGGCGACGATTTGGCACCAGATATCCGGAGGTGTGGAAAGAGCAGCTGTGAGAAGCGGAAAAACCATCAAAAAACGACGATTGTTCGTGGAGGTTTCCACAGAAAGACCCCTTGGTTCTGGCAAACGGATCACAATTACAGGTACCTGGGAGCATACCGATGGAATGAACGAAATACGAACAGTTAACATAATATGGTCATAGATCTTAGGTTGTAACTTGATCATGAGCGAATTTGTTGATGTTGCACCCATCAAGTATGGAAAGTGCCAAACATTGGGAACTACCCGGGGAGGAGTTAGGAACAGGAACAAGGAGAAGCGAGAACCACTTAAATGGAGGAATCGATTGTATTTCGTCCTTTGTTCCCCATAGCAACTGGGGATCAAAAAGCACCAAATTTGATGACTTATTAAGGGAAAGACGAAGTAAGAGCATGCTATTGAAGACGTTGCAAGATATGTCGGGGAGGCCTCCGTTGATTGTGTACGAACAAAATACGAGTCCAAAGGCAAGGTAAGAATAAGAAAGGGTTTAGCTAATGGAGATATTAACTCTTCCGGGAACCAGTAACGCGTAAACCATGTCAAACCAAGACCGATCAATATCCGAACGGAACGGATTCGAACTTCTCCTAGAATAGTTTCCGGTGCGAAATGAAATTCATAGGATATATGAGTAATTCAAAGGATAAATAGAAAGATTTTATAGGATTCTTTAGTAATGAAAAAAAAATAGGATTATTATGTATCACAATTTCATCACTACGTCGAAGACTTTTTTGTAAATATATTGATAAGATAGCTTGGTATCCAAACTGTATCAATGATTGTGATCCTCATTGTGTAGTGTACATAATTCGTGTTAGGATCTACCAAAGAGGGTGGGTATAGGGCATCTAATAAAAAGTTTCCATTTCTATCGGTCATAAAATCAATCAAAAAAGAAAAAGCAGACAGGAACAGTTTTATTCTCTAAACAAGCAGGTTTGGGGTTCTTTTTTTAACACCCTAATTCTCTTGTTTGTTGGCTTTAATACCATGAAATAAAATAGAGAAAAAGACCTTCAAGATAATAACCATTTTCGAGAGACAAACTCCAGTGAACCACTTTCCTCCTCTCTTCTTTTCTTCATTCCATTCATTCCCCCTTTGAAAAAAGAAAAAAATCTAATGCTCTAGTCTAATTGAAGACTTTCAACGCTCATGCTATTTGAAAGAGCTTTCAACATGGAGTGGAGACTCCATAACGTACACAAAGAGTAACCGCTCTATGAATATCATCCTAATTCAGGTCTTGTTCCGCACTTAAATGGATAACTCAAAGCCTTACCTTGACCAGGAAAACCTCGATGACATAATCGTTTATAGTCACTCACTGGAGGTTTGGAACCCTGAGTACAGTGTTCCGGGTGTAGCAGGAAAAGAGGCTGTACGTGAAAGGGTACTCAGACTAAAGTGCTATTTCTTGGCCATTGGATCAGCAAGGCTGTGATTCAGATGGATCAAGAGGTCTGTTTTGGACTGGGAAGTGCCGAAGAAGGAGAGAGCAGGCAGCAGTGGTGAAGCCGGATGCTCGAATCAATTTTCTTTTTAGGAAGGAGGCGCCTCCCTCCTATGTTGTAAAAGGGAAGTGCAGATCTTTCTGCAACACTCTTCCGGCTTGATTACCCCCTAAGATAAGAGGAGGATATAGAAGCAGATTGAGTTGCAGGTAGGAGTGAGTCTACCCTGCAAAGCGGCTTCTCGCTTATCCCCATTTGGGAATGAGGAGATCCGACGTCAAGTGCAGGAATTGCTGTCGAGGGGGCGGGAGAGTCTCAGTCCGTGTTCAACGCCTGCTTGACTAGCTCAAAAGGAGGCAGCTGGAGTGTGTAGATGGACTTTGAAGCAGGGCCACAGATATTTCAAACGGAGACGGGATGGAAAGACTTTCGTGAGAAGAGATGGTAGGCTTGATACGGATACAGCTGCTTATCACCCACCTTAGAATCAACCAGTTCGACTATACCCGCCTGAATTCCCTCATTCAGGACAGATGGAACCAGGTTATGGATCTGTTCAAGTTGGTCGATCAATCCCTCCTTTGTTTCCCCTGCCTCCGGGCACCTTAGAATAGATTTGATTGGAAGGAGGGTGAGGAACGAAGACAGTGGTTTGACTGCTGGGATCCCAATCGGCCTGCATCAGCGGAAAATGGAACTATCGAATCACGGGTGACTCCCTTTATCGGGATGAGAGGAATTGCTTAATCGGCATTTCTGTCAATCGGCGGAAGACTCATGCATCCTGGGAGGGTACGACTTCAAGGGATGGACTCGATCGAACGGCCAACCACTTTCCATTTTTGTAGGATATTAAATCCAAAAGACCATTATTAGCGTGGAGTAGATTGGCCCGAGTGCGCAATACGCCAGTCGAGAAGAAATCCCATCAATGGATACGGTAGAGGAACGAAAGTGGCCGGCGGCGGTGTAGAGCTATAGCTATAAGGAACGAAGCTCACACACACCGGCTGATGTAGGGTGGGATAAAGTTGCCAATGCGAGTCACGCGCAGAGTTGGACACTTTTTTCAGCGTGATGCTGATAAGTCCACTCAATAAGATACAACTTCCGGGGCCTTATGGGGGCCTTGGTTTTAGCTACTGATGACGGGGCTGCATCGGGGACCGGAACAGGGACACGAAGCTGCTCCGTGATATTCCAGATGAGTTGAAAGACTATGATCCCCTCCCTTGACATCCACTCGCCCTAATGAATAAGCAGGAGAAAATCCACAAGCTTTTACCCGCACCATGGCCTGCCAAAAGTAGAATCGGGGGAGGCTTTGGAAGAAAGGTTCTGAACTAGAGAGGGACCTCCCTACCCCGCGACAGATTCACTAGAGGAATGTCAGGTTATTTTTCAAGGAGGCGGTTGAAAGACCGGCCTTGAGAGGACATTCTCTTTCTTGAGCTTTCGTGGGTTACAAGATCGACTAGCACATCCAGCTTACTCTATCGACAGCCCAGCCAGATGAAGGATCAAGGAAATCGGGATCAGCTGCCTTTACTTTATTTAAGGGGGGTCTTGAATCTCATGTCATCAAAAGTAGGCAGGCTTTGAACAACCAGATAAGAATCAGTTCCACAAGGGCTTTCGTCCATCTTTCGCCCATCTATCTCCGGATGCAAGCATTTATCTTGAATGGTGCAGTTATCATATCTCTTAGGAGGCACTACCTCCAGACCTGCCCGACTTCCTCAACCTATCGGTCGAGTCACTTCCTTCCACTCGCCTTACAAGGACCTACTGGACTATCGGCTTTAGATAGTCATCTTCCTCCCCCCTTTTCACTCGCTTCCTCTCGTCTTTGAGTCGAGTAGCTTCTTTCCGGCAAAGCTTACCAATCCTTACACTCCTTTCTCCTATTTATATTGTTAGAAAGTGAGAGCTTTTACCTTCAAGGAAAATTCCGGTCCCTTTCGATACGACTTTACCTGGGATAGAGATGGAATTGACCTGCCCTCATAGATCGGCCTTACGGGTCGGCAGGGAGGGTTGTCTCCTACCCCCTGGGATGGTTCAATCAAAATACATACAGTAAGTTCAAAGCTTGGGCAGAACAGTATGAATATACCGAGTCGAGTAGTAGCCTCTCATCTTTGAACATTTTTTTGATGGACGTCTAAAGAAAGGGGAACCCCATGTACCGAAGGCTTCCTGCCTAGTAGTTATCACTGGTAGGCTAGGGCATCAGTAGGAAGAAGGAAGTCAAAGGCCGATAAAATGCGCCCAGATCTTTGACACTATGGGTGCTTGGCAGGAAAGGTGCTCTATCGTCCTTTTCGCTCTTGTCTTTTCCTACCGCTAGGGTTACGTAGACTCTGGAGACGAGGTCTTGAAGAGCCTCAAGTTCGGTTCAGTGTTCTCTGTTAAGGAAGTCCTCAAGTCTACTCTAGTCAGTAGTGAAAGGGAAATCTTCTCTGTCGATTCTGGGCTGCCTTTCTTCGATCCAAAAAAGTTGGATTGGGGAAAAAAGAGACTTATTTCAATTCTCTTTTCAAAACTATGAAAATACTATACGAGATAGTTACCGGCTTTCGCGGGACGTGCAATAGCAACCTGTCCACTCGCAATTCTTTTCACAGTGAAGAATAAAATCATAGCTTTCTGACATGCCTCTCCCTTATGGTCGAGCCACTTCGTACCTTTCCTTTCAGTCGAGTCGCTTCGTACCTTTCCTTCTCTTAAGATCTTCTTTATATACATAATTTATTGATTCAGCTTTGATAATATCCTTATCAACCTATAAGACAGCACAAGGATAAAACTCAATACATTCTACCTTCATCTTCTATCTTTGTTAGAATATTAGTCATATAACGATGATAGTCTTCCTATCTATTGAAAGCCGCTACTCTATTCGATCCAGCCTAAGGGAAGGCTACCTTGTTACGATCAAAGCCATGTTTCCCGAAGTGTGCCCTCTTCAGTATATATGGTAGGAGTTCCACGAGTCATTCTTTACAGGACTGGCCCCTTCCTCTCATAGTGCGTCTAGAACACCTACCCCTTTTCATAGTAAAAGAGTAAAAAAGATTAAATTAAATAAATAAGGCCCCTGTAGATCGCCTTCAAAGCAATGCTCCACCAGCTTAGGCTTAGCACTTTTCCTTATCCTCTTACTAGCTAGGCAAAGACTTTCTCTAGATCGAATGCGACCGGGAAATTCCATCCTATTTATTTGATAATGATGAATGAGGATTTACGTACTATCCAAAGCTAACGAAATGAGTTGAACGATGTTCAACGAATCCCTAGTGGTCTTCGAACCTGCTCGGCTAAGCAAGGACGTAAATCTATAGTAAAGGAATCATGAAATGATTTGAAAGAAGATCAGATAGAAGAAAAGAGAGATTATAAAAGGAAGGCGTAGACCCTCCCTTTCTAGAATAAAAGGAAGGTGCTTCGACAGAAACTCCAGAAGGATTATGTGAGTAAAGAAAGTAAAGAACTAATAAATAGAATCTCCTTAGGAATTCTTGATGGAGACAGACTGGGAATGAAAAGCAAATTGATTGGAAGAGCTGGGATCATATGTGCTTATTTATAAAAAGGGAAGGGGTTGGTTTATAAATAGATCTTATTGAAATCTGGCCTTATTAGAAAAACAAGGATGGAGACTGATACAGAACCCTAGCTCACTGGCTGCGCCTTCTTTGAAAGAGAAAGGCTTGAAAAGAAGGCGTAATTCAGTGTCACAAAACTCATTCTATTGGTCTTTCTCTAAGACCCTCGGGCTTTGACTCATTGATAGCCGGAAGCTGTCGTCCTATGCAGGCAAGCGAGAAGGCAGCGTAAAAAGCAGTATCGACGGATCTACAGTGTTCTAAAAGCTCTCTATCCAATAGCCGCTTATGGCCTCTCTTCCTTCATCGATGTGCTTAAATTAGAAGAGAAGCCATAAAGCGAGAAAATACCCCAGCCCAGTATGGAAGAGGCAAAAGCCAGTTTCTTTCGTAGTGACGAATCACCAAAGACTACAGCAGTGTCTACAAGCGGGAAAGCAGCGCTCAATCCGTATCGACATCGACTAAATCCGTCTCGCGTAAACCTGTATCGACTACATCTGCCCTACCCTTTACTTGACTTGACCGGTCTTAAGCTTAAGCTAACTCTTTCCCGACTGGAAGGAACTCTAGAGTAGCTCCTTAGCTGCTAACTGGCTGGACAAGCGGCTCTCGTGGCTTTCTTTCCTTCTTTAGAATAGCCCTTTTCTTTGAAAGTAGTCCCCAGAGCAGAGGTGTGGACTAAAGGAATAGCACAAGCGCTAATCTAAGGATAGTTTTCAATCAATCCCTATAGGGATGAAAAGAGAGCGTCTAAACAGAGTCCTGTGGGGATATAGAAATAGAAACCCTCTCTTCGACTCTTCTGCTGATCGTAGACCATCCTTTGATTTCAAATCAACAGATTCATTGAGCAATTCTTGAGTAAACTAATAGAATTCAAAGAATTAGCGTAGTATCAGGACTCAAACTCCCTCTACAGACCTTCTCTCTGCTCGTCTAGCTTGCGCTACTCCTTTATCTTTCTCGATATAGTCCCCTGGAAATAGAAATGAGCTAGAGCTCCCAGTCCTTTCTAAGGTACGAAGTGGCTTAGTTGAACATAGTGAGACTAAGGGGCGAAGCTGCTTACTTGATAGAGTAAGGAATTTATACCCTTTGGATCGAACTAGGAATCATACATTCGCTAGCTGGCAACACAACTTTTACCACCCCAAAAAGATCTCAAGTGATTAGGCGGGGACAGGATTCGAACCTGTAGTCTTCAGATCATGAGCCTGATGAGTTGACCATTCCTCCACCCCGCTTCATCCATTCCCATTCCAAAAAGTCCTTCTTCGATCTGAAGGTGTGTTAAGCATATAGTCATTGTGGTTACAGACGGGTTCTGTTTCCGATTAGACTAAGAACCTTCCGTCTAAGAAACCTGCTTAACCTCTCCCCCCTGTCATGTATTGGCTCTCTCTCTCTTTCCGCTGATAGAGCAGTTTGCTAGTTTGCATTCCTCTATCTGAATCTCTAACACTAACAGGCGACAATCACCAACTTCATCACTGCCTTCTTGTGACACATCGATTGGGTTCCCACCCCAGCTCTGAGTTAACTATTTCAGAGCTCTATCCCTTTCTTTCTCCCAACGCCGTTTAGCCGGGTCTAGTTTTCCTCTCACCCGGAAGGTGGCTAACTCCTTGGTCTTACGAGCCGCTTACGCTAACTCAAGCAGGTACCGGGAGGGACATCTTAGGCAGTAGAATCGAGCGGTGCCGTTCAGTGACTACATACGAGTTTATGAATCAATGAAATTTCCTCTTCTATTGTAGCGATACGAACTCAGAAGCAATAGTAAAAGAAGCTTTCATTCCGGGGAGTCAGATGATTGTCTGGACTGGTTCTTTTGAGGGAGGCCTATAAATTGCACGGGTCCAAGCTTGATTGATTGATTCTTTTAAAACTAGCTCCTGTAACCAATCTCACCATTAGCATTTTCACCATTCTAATGGAAACTCAATTCTGTGGATTAAAGCCCTTCTTTAAAGAAGTCCTCTAACTAGATCAGCTAAGTAGGTAGCTTCGCTCAATTGATTCTATAACTCACCATAGCAAGGTAAGCTGCTCTGTCTGAGTCGTTACTAACAACCGAGAAGCCAGTCTCTCAGCTGATAGCTCATCGGATCATGCAGCTCCTGATCTGGTCATAGAAAGAAGGAAGTCCGAACTCAAAGCCAGTGTCTGAGCCAGCTGTCCTTAGTAGACTGGAAGCCAGATAAGGAAGTCTGGTCTAGCTCTCGAAAGTGGAAGGCAGAAAAAAACAAAAAAGGATAGCTGAAAGTGGGGAAAGTAGGGCTACTCACATTGATTTACAACCAAAAATCCTATCTTGAAAATGACATCTTCGTGAAATAGAGAAAGCCGCCCCGTCTCCAACTGAGGTCTTCTCGCCCGCTGCCAGGAAGATTCGATCCCAATGACCGCCTCGCAAGACCTCTGTACTTTTTTCTTATTATTGCCTTTCCTTATTTAATAAGGAAATCCACTTCTTTACTAGAGAGAACTCGATTTGAAGCTTTCATTCCTCTTCGGGTAGTTTGGTTTATCTTTATTTAGCTATTGAGCAAAAAGAGTTCGCTACCTTTCTGCGTAAATCTTGTTTTCGGGGGCTTTGCTGGCTTGCTGGCTAGCTCGTGCAATCAATAAAAAATGATTCGCGTTAGTAAGCTAGCTTTGTAAGCTAAGCAAGCCTGGTTCTCCGGGCACTAGGGTAGGACGTGGATCGACCATGACGAGAATGGACTTCTCCATAATGTAATAGAAGAGTCACAGTCCAGTTCCACGGGCTTTCTCCCTTCTCGACCAGACGAAGGAGATATGAATTCCATTCAGGCGGGTAAGGGCTTGGCTTGACCCTGTGTTCTCGGGTCGGAGGCGAAAACTGGCAAAGTTCATCATTCAGTGGTGGGGTGTTCGTAGAAAAGAAGGCGTCGCCCAACGAGTGGCAGATTTTGATGGAGTCTCGCTTGGATGCTGGGGAGATCCATAGATCTGGATAGAGTCCCCGGAATAGTACGCGCGCTAGCGCGCTACGGCTTACGCAGTTGATCGGATCAGATAGCCCTTCGGGCAACCAACCAAACCCGGCACATCAAATTCCATTCCGATCAACAACTTGAAGGTATGGCTGAGTGGCTTAAGGCATTGGTTTGCTAAATCGACATACAAGAAGATTGTATCATGGGTTCAAATCCCATTTCCTCCGGAACAGAAGTGAAACGGGCGGGCGAAATGACGTGAGAGAAAGAACCTCTTGGTGGAGTCCAGCCCCCCAGAATAGCACTACTTAGTGACTAGGAGCGGAGAGACCTTTGCGCGTTCTTTTTGTTTGATCGGCCTATCTTCTTTCTATAAGCAAGCTCCCTCCGGCTGTCCAGGGGCTGGGCGGCTCTCGGTTCTTGAGGGGGATTAGGCGGCAGTTGAAAGAGCTGCTCGAAAGCTTGACGAAGAAGCGAAAAAGGCCTATATATAGATTCTATTCTTTCTTATTATTCATTATTATTCTATTTTTAGTACAAGGGCTTTTTACTAGTCAAGTGGTAAGGTAGGGCGCTATTCGATGAAGAAAACATCTTTTAGGAAAGTGGTTCAGGTAGCTCAGCTGGTTAGAGCAAAGGACTGAAAATCCTTGTGTCAGTGGTTCGAATCCACTTCTAAGCGGGCCAAGGGTCCAAAGGCCGGATTTTGAAATTCAAGTGCAAGAGTAAGCCAAAAAATGTGAGCGCTCCTGCACTATACGGCTTTTTTGCGTCGCCCTATCTTGCTGGAGGCATATTCAAAATAGATATATAAAATAGAAAATATATAAAATCTATCAAAATGGAAAAAAAGAAAAAGAAAAGAAAAAAAAAAAAAAGAAAAAAAGCTGTTTCTTAGGTTCTCGCGTCCCTGTGCCCAAAAGGATGGGTGAGTTCGGTTTGAGTGTTCATCGATCGGGTGGATCTATATGCTCCGGGGTGGTGAGACGAGGTGTAGCGCAGTCTGGTCAGCGCATCTGTTTTGGGTACAGAGGGCCATAGGTTCGAATCCTGTCACCTTGATGTGAGGCATTCCGTCAGCAAATACTCAAATATGAACATCCATCGACCGTTACCACTTCCTCTTACTCGTGACTCGTATATGTACTTTCTATAGCAAGCACACGAGACCTATACTCAGCAACTTTGCTTAGAAACCTTTTTCCAGTTTCTTTATGCCCAGGCTCCCTTAGTTTTCTGATCAAATGATCAGTTATCATTCCTACAATCCGGCGAAATTCGGGTATATAAGTGTATCCTTATGGGTATGCAAGCACTAGAACAGGGAAGGACGACGTACTATGATACTTTCTGTTTTGTCGAGCCTTGCTTTGGTCTCTGGTTTGATGGTTGTACGTGCTAAAAATCCGGTACATTCCGTTTTGTTTCCCATCCCAGTCTTTCGCAACACTTCAGGTTTACTTCTTTTGTTAGGTCTCGACTTTTTCGCTATGATCTTCCCAGTAGTTCATATAGGAGCTATAGCTGTTTCATTCCTATTCGTTGTTATGATGTTCCATATTCAAATAGCGGAGATTCACGAAGAAGTATTGCGCTATTTACCAGTGAGTGGTATTATTGGACTGATCTTTTGGTGGGAAATGTTCTTCATTTTAGATAATGAAAGCATTCCATTACTACCAACCCAAAGAAATACGACCTCTCTGAGATATATGGTTTATGCCGGAAAGGTACGAAGTTGGACTAATTTGGAAACATTGGGCAATTTACTTTATACCTACTATTCCGTCTGGTTTTTGGTTCCTAGTCTGATTTTATTAGTAGCCATGATTGGGGCTATAGTACTGACTATGCATAGGACTACTAAGGTGAAAAGACAGGATGTATTCCGACGAAATGCTATTGATTCTAGGAGGACTATAATGAGGGGGATGACAGATCTACTAAAGGAAAGTAGCTTGATATTGGTTCGAATCCAATTCGTGAGATGGCCATCTTGGTCATATAGATGTCTTGACACCCTTCTTTTCTTTTCTCATTTTCGAATGACTGTCCCATTCCATTTTTGGTATAACTTCAAGCCTGGACCCGCTATACGATGTATTAGTAGAACCCCTGGGATACGACGCCTGCTCCTTGAGTATCATGGGATTGAATACCCCGACCTCCCAGAGGCTCCCGAGAAAGCTATTTCAGCCTTCCGGACAGTTAAGGGCAATTCCTACGTCCCTCATCGGTCTGAATCCCCACCCCCGCATAACACTTACTAGATTTTGAAAGAAAAACTGAAAAAACGCTTCACTTCCTGACCTTATTCTCGAGTAGGGAGGGTTCTCGCTACTAAAGAAATTTCTTCAGTTGAAGTAGCTCTTTCCTGAGATGTCTTTCAAGCTGAAGAAGGAAGGGCGCTTTCCTTCGTTGAACACAAGACAGACGGGGACAAATCCAATCCCTTAATTCTTTGATCCCAATTCAATTGTTGTTTGATGTAATAATAGAGGTGTCAGGCTCAGACTCTGAGAAAGATGACATGCGGCTAGTCCCAACTCTTAGTCTCGTAGTCTTGAAACTCAGCCGTACTTCCTTTGGCTGGCCTTTCGATCCCCTCGTTCACAAAGGGGCGCAACTGAAGCTCATCTAACGATGTGATAGTGGCTGTTCGCTCCTCTTTCTCTTCCTCTTTTTCTGCTTCTGCTAGGATTTTGTCCTGATAGCGCCGTGCTTGTTCAAGAAAGAGAGAGTCCCTTTGACGGAGAGAAAGACTCCGGGGATAGATAGTCAATGGCCTATGAGGAAGACATCTCCTCTGTTTTTGCTCTTATTTTTGGCCTTTGGGCTTTTTGACTGTCCAACTCAATATCTTAAAATAGAAGTCATCATCTTAAAATAGAAGTCATCTTTCTTCAAAGGCCGTTGACTCTGCTTCCTTGATTGAATAATCGAAGGTGAATCAATCAGACAGGACGGACGTGTGATAACAACACTTGCTTTCGTGCTGGAATTCCCCTTGGCGTCACTCACCTCTCTTTCCCTTGCTTTGCCCCCGTTTACCACAATGGCTGTCTCGCTGTCTACTGGAGCTCGGATCCGACTCAAAGTTCGTGTGTATGCGCCCTGCCCAGAGCTAGCCTGAAAGAAAGTTCAATAAAAATGATTGACACTTGAAAGTAAGGTGAAGACTCTTTCCCCTAATCCATCCATGAATATACTTTTTTCGCTAAGAAAGCCTCTACTGGGCGGGCTACTCCAATCATTACTTTTTTTCTGGGTTGTTTCATAACATAAAGTCATCTAAACAACAGCTTTTAGCTTGCTTCTTGATTGTGGCGATCCCCTTCTTCTGTTCTTGACTCGTACCTGAAGCTAAGCCGGACTCAAGGAGGCTTCAAAGCCAGATCTTCGTCTTTCATATAGAAAGGAGACCTCTCCTTCTCAGGTTATCCCATTTTTGCTTGAATCCGGCCGTCAACTTCTTCAACTGCTGATGCCGCTGACCTATATGGTGTGCTTTTCTTTCCTTTTGCTTCGAGCGCCCTTTCCCCTTCTCCGCACTCAAGTTGCTGTCTTTCCTATGGCTTGGACCCTTTCCGTGCCTCTGAGGAAAGATTCTCGCTACTCAATTTCTTGAGTAAGTGAAGTTCTCCTATCAGCTTAAAAAGGGCTTTCTCAGGTCGACCTTTCTTTAGGTTAAGTGGCGTGTAGCTAATCTCGCTAATATCTCAGATCGGGGGACGACTCTGTCTCCGCTTCTGCTCGTGCACTCGTTAAAGCAAACTCATGGCCTAGTTCGTGAATGAGCCTACAAGTGGTAACCGCTCTGTATCCGTCATCTCTTTTGAAGAAGCTGCTGAGCTAGATGCGGCGCTTTCAAAATCCCGTGACTCTCAGTCATCTATCTTCTTTTCACCTGAAAATGTTGGATTGGGGGAAGGCTTTCCTTCTTTGTTGACTTCAACTGATACCGGCCGATAGCCCAATCTCTTAGTCTCGGAACTAATTGTCTATCTAGTAGCCACTCCTTGCTTTGATGAGTTAAGTGAAATGAAAGTCGATTTTGATCCTATATCGCAGCATCATGACTCGTCAATGAAGCCGACATGGGGCTAGAGTCATCACATCAAGTATTGGGCACGTGGGTGAGTGAACTCTAGTTGTGCTTGAGTTGCGATCCGCTCCGGTCAAGTCGAACCTTGCCAATTAGCTTCTGGAGATCGGGTTCTCACTACCAGTCCAAGTGGGAATTCTTCTAAGAAAACCCCTTCTTCTAGTCTTTATCTTGAATCTTTCTTATTGTCTTTCCCTTTCATCTTGATATCAACTCTGACATTAACAAAGCATCGGGCGGGGAAGCTTTCAATATTATGATGAAAGAGACTATCGGAGAAGGTCCCACTCTGCTTGCGTCCGCTAGCTGACGACGTGTGTAACGCATGCTCCTGTTCCGCGGTTGGTGTTATATATAGAAGTTCTTGGTTGAGAGTATCGGGTCTTCAATTAGGGCTGATCTCCTCAACGCATCCGCTGTTCAATCATCTGCTGCTGATGGTCTTGTTGTCGCAGACGGTCTTCTGTTGGCAATTGAATCAACTCTTACTGCTCGAGTAGACGGTCTTCTTGGTGAGTGAATCATCTTCATCCTATAATAAATAAGGACATTTACACCACCTATTACAGGTCAGGTCCTAAAGCTATAGTGTAATTCCCTGTGACTATTGACAGGAGATCCTTCTATGCTTTCACCGATAATCACATCCAACTACATCCAGGAATCGCATCTGCCAGATGTGGTTTCGGGACCAGGCGTGTAACCTCGATAGCATGTGCCCTAGCCACCCAAGCCTATTAGTCGCTTAGATAAAGAAGGAAGCCCTTCGGGAGCTATTCTTTCCCTGATATTGGCAGGACTTACTAGCCCCTAGCTGTTTCAATGGTAGGAGCAGGGGATTGAAGAGGGACATCCGTGCTAAGAAGAAGGGACTGCAGCCCCAAGGTGTAGCATCAGTTCCAGACAACCGCTCAAGTTCAAGTAAAGGCTTCTGTCCTAGGAAGAAAGGCTCGAAAGCCTAAAGCTATGATTTATACTTGCTCTCTCCCTGAAGTGGATGTGGAAAAGCGGGCGCTAATGCAAGGAAAGGAGGTGTTGTTCGTCCACTTCTGCTCCAGCTGAGAAATTACCTTGTAGTCAGAGGAAACTCAAACGTAAGCTAGAACCGGAGAAGAGAAGATACTTTAGGTTTAGTCCTATTGCCTGGAAGTAGAGGGGAGTTCACTCACAGCCGGGGCTGCTTCATTCTCCTAAGCCTCAGAATAGACACCTTGCTGAAGCCCTAGGAGGGGAAGGAGTTAGTCTTCTAGTTTATCCCAGACTTATTGGAAATGGAAAGCCAGGGGAATGCTACCAACTCCCTTTACTCCCACGTTGGAAAGCATATGAACTTGACTGAACTGAATGACCAGCGGGGTAAAAGAAGAAGGGATAAGATAAGACAGTAGCACCCACCACTCTGTCAGTAGAAGGTTATCCAGTCGATCTTCGTAAGTAAGTAAGTAACACTTTCATCGATGATTCCTCTAATCCTCTAAAGGCTTAGAAGGGAGCTGAACCGTTTATCTCTATGAAATTCTGGACGCCTCACTTCGCTCGCCTCCCTTCCGGTCGCCTCAGCTTCTGAATCCAATCTTGAACGTTCAGTTAGGCATTCACAAATTCACTTCTCTTTCAAGTTCCAATAAGATTGTTATGCTCGTGGTGACTTCTCAGTTAGGAATTATCATTGCCCGGTTACAGGACTAGGGCCCTACTAGCCTCATCGGCCGATGTCTGCCGTCTCGCGATTCTTGCGTTTATGGACCGAAGGAAAATAACTCCAATCCTTCTTCAGGGCAACATGCTATATTATATGATATATCTTGGGAGTTGAAGGTCGCAGTCCCTTTCCCTCAGGCGAGTTCCTCACTTAACTTAAAAGAGGAAGGAGTCTTTGCGAATTCAGTAGCTATGCTATTTAATACACACCTGACTTCTACCTTCGTGTGTCAATGGATCTTTCACAGACTCCCTATTTATTATGTTTCCCTATTGGTCTCACTACCATACCAAACCCTCCCTCCGGTCGCCTCGTTCCCTTGCTTTGATCCTCTGTCTCTGAAACCTTCCTTAATGAAGTGGAGAATTCCTTCGTACTTGAGTGTCGCAATGAGCCCGTAGGCAAGGTCCTTACTATTTTCACGCATGACATGAGGTTGTCTACCTCACTAGTATTTGAACTGGAATGCCAGGCGGAGGAGTGTAACTGCCTTATCGCGCTATCCGACTTGTATGTGAAAAGCATTTCGTACTCGTAACTGATCCCTTCCTAGCGAAAGGTGTGCTCCAATGAAAAGTACACAACACTAGTAGTGCCCCTTTTGACGACCAAGTCACAATGGAAACAATGTATCTCTCTGGGGATGCGAAGAATCTTTGAAAGCACTTTCGAACCATCACACGGATTCCAGCCCAACTGCCCATGATATGGTAAGAACGGAATGGAAAGGAAAAAAATGATATGCGCAGACGTGAAAGCTCTATCAAGAGAACTAGCTTCTTTTTATTTAGAGAGGAACGATTCCCTCGTCTGAGAATCGTCATTCACGCACTCTTCCTCCCCACTAAAAAAAGCGATTGAGAATCTCGAGAACCTAAACAAAAATGCAGAAGTGAGCGTACCCCAAGGCTCTCCTCTCTCCCTCTTTTTTAGCCAACATCATCAACCCCATTTTTCACCTTGAATGGGTCAAAGCCAAAAATCTGATGAATAGAAGGAAAGGAGATCAGAAAAATAGGCGGACGACTTATAGTATAGGTCGGATGTTTCCGTGAGCAGTAAGCAGCAGATCCCCCCTTATTTTGGGAAAGCTGGTGGCCGCGTGTGAATTCTTTCAAGGCAAGGGGCGGCCTGATTCGACATTGTTGTTTACTCTGATCCGGTCGAGGTGGTTTTCACCAGCGCGTAGGTGGTCTAAGTTCCTATGACCGAGTCTTTCTGGCCCCTGTGAACATCTTTTCTTAATGTATTAAAGAGGGCCTCTCTAACCGGTGAAGGTGGGTGTCCACTAACGGCCATTCCTGGCTCGGCTCCGATAACGCAATTCCGGGAGGAGTCGGTAGTTGGGCACTGGATCCCTTCGGACCTGGAGAACGTGTGACGCTGAGTCGGGGTTTGGTGAACCAACAGGTCGCTCCTCTAGTTGAAGTATCGGGCCCCTTTTTTGTTGCCTAGGTTACACCTTCGGAATACCCCAGAAGGGAATTTTTCTCTACTTCCCCCAATCTTCACTTTACGCCACGCCGACTCCCCTTTCGTCATAAGGCGTGGAATTAGACCAAGGGGAATATCCATAGGAACAAGTCCCTTAGATTTCGCACATAGGAGATCGAGACACAGCCCCAGGGCTATGGGGAAAGATGTAGATCGATCACCCTAGATAGACAACTACATAGAGGGTCTCTACAAGTCAGTCTATATATTCTTTGATTTCGTTCCCCCCGTAAGATCAATATCACAACCAATGAGGTCCGCAAGTTTCACATCTAAGTAATACTCGATCCGATAGTTTACGATATAGATAGATATATATTTAACAACAACATTATAAGAAAAGATATTAATAGATATCGGTAGTTGTCCGGTCGTACCCAAACAATAAGATTCCTGAGGAAAATGCACCTAAGATCAAATATTTCGAGCCGGCTTCCGTGGAAAATTCAGACTTTCTTTTTGATGCTGCGATCACATAAAAACATAAACTTTGAGGCTCAATAGCTAAATACATGGCAATTGAATCATAAGCCGAGATCATAAAGAGCATACTGCGAGTAGGAAGTGGAATTAATACAATGGATTCAGAAGCATCAAACCTCTCTTGTTCGGAAGAATCGAAACACATCGAAATGGTACCAGCCGTACTTAATAATAGAAGGATTTGGCAGAAATATGTAAAATTGTCCCTCCTAAAAAGATTATTCCAGAATAAATGGGCAATAGTTAGGAGAGGTGCGCCAGCGGCGAGCAGAAGCAAGGTTATTAGATACCTCAGGAAAGCCCGGCCAGAACCACACGTGCAAGTTTCCCTGCATGTGGCTCGTCCGTGATAACTTCTTCGGATTTGCGTGAACTAGCGGACCGATCACTAAGTGGGGATGCTCCCTCCAGCATGAGCGAACCTTTTCGAAAGTGGTTAGGAATGGGCGCCCCTCTCCCAGCCCGGATCCAACCAGGTTCTATTGATCATGTCCCCTTCCCAACAGTTGGAACTTGTCTTGGGGCGTCTTTGGCTTTACGAGAGAAAGCTCGCCGTAGAAAAAAGTCTTTCTCTTCCCGTCCCGGGTCATAGGTGCGTCCACAGAAGAGGAAATCGCAATGCATCTTGCTCAGCAGGCGTAGCTTGGAGTGAGAGTGTAGCGGGGGTAAGGTAAGGAGGCCGCCAGAGAGGAAGGCAAACCGGCCTATTAAGCGCAGCTAAGCTAATATGCGCCGGAGAAAGCCAGGTGCCGTAGGTAAGCTCTATTCGGCCCGGAGCATTGATTCCCCATAACGAATAGGCTAGCTCTATCTCTCAATTACCTATCCTGTGTTCGAGAAGGTCCCTCAGTTCCTCGGCAGCACCTCGAGGTGCATTTAGTTGTCTTACATGAGACTCGGGATATTACCCACTCCATGGCATGACACCTTTCGCTCATCCATTCCGCCCGCCCGCCCAGACGCGGCGCCTTTTCTCATTATCATCTACCGCCCTTTCTTTCCTCCCCGCTATTCACGCATGAAGATCGTCGTATGTATGCTCGACTTCGGGTGTCGGTGCTATAGTATAGGTAGGAGTACATTATGGCAGGATCCGTCACCCGGGCAAACCAACCCTCCTCCAAGAAGAATTGTGCTATGCCCCCCCGATCCCTATAGAGCGAAAGAGCTGCCTGGTGATCCCTAGGTTGCAGCACGTTCGGTCGTTAACTCCTCGCGCCGCTGCCGCCGTTTCTAGGACCGACCGACGCCTCACCTGCACAGGTACCTACCTAGTGTCGGTCGCACATTCAACATAGCGTTCGGACTCATGTGCCTTCCAGAACCAGGGGTCTTCGAGCCTGCTGCGTACGATTAGCCAGCCTTGCGGCGGCAAAAGGATTCTAAGCCCCCCCATGCTACGGTTCCCTGCGGTCCGAACCCGGTGCCGCATTAGGTTAGGGAACTGGGCGATAATAGCTCCTCCGCATCCCAAAGCGCGCTGCCCTCCTAGGCGCGCAACACTAAGTAATCCAAGCCAACCCACATTACTGACTAACGGTGGATAATCAAATTTCTTAGACGTACTAAAGACAACTCCATGAATGAGCAAAATGAAGGTTGCATTAATGAGAAAGATCTCTGGGGAAACCGCTAAAAAAAGATTGAACATGTGGGAGGATCCGAACGAATTCTGCTTTCATTTCCCACGTATGGAGCACTGAGTTACTTACGTTACGGTCTGAAGAAGAAGGTAGGCTGCACGCGGCTAGGAAGGCTACGTCCCATGCGTCAGTTTGTGGATCGCGGTCTCACACACTAATCGCACTATGTGGAAGAGTGGGGACTAAGGAAATTGTCTCTAAGGAAAGTTCTCTTCCAAATGAGCTATTTAGAAAAAAAAATCAATCTTAAAAGATTTTATTTTCTTTTGTATCTTTCGATACGGGATACTGTGAGAAGGGTTCCTTTGAATCTCTTTTAAATAAAGATCCAAAGTTTTTTCCTTCAGTGGAACTCCTCCCTTTTTATAAAAGAGACATTCCCTTATCTCATACCGATTCGTGTAAATGCGATCTCTACTATACTCATCGTGGAGCAGCTCTTCCTCTATGCTTTTTTCTATGATATGCTGTTTGTCCACCAAATCATGATAAGCTGTTGTACTGATTTGATCACTATTCTCCAAGAGGTGCCGATTGAGGCGACCCTCAAGTTCGTCGTAACGCTGCCCGTCTTCTATAACCGGTTTGATCACCTCAAGACCTACAGGAGGGGCGCTTCGGTGCGCTACAGGATGGTCCCGCAGGTAATCCTCTTCTGCCACGTGAGGCTGGTGAGAAGGTCCGGGAAGCATCCAATGCGCCAGAGAGGGGCTTGCTTCCGTAGTGACGAGTGCTCGAAAAGCACAGCCAATCACGAAGGCCAGAGCGGAGGAGCAGCCCATCTTGCTAAAAAGCAAAGAGAGGGCCTTCACCCCTATGAAGCCCGCTACTTTTGAAAGTACATCAATAAAAAACGAGATTCCCCCTATCGAAAGACAGAGAAGATAGAAAAGCATCAGAAGAGCGATGAATAAGAGAAACGGAATGAACGCCCTAGCACTGCGAAATCAATTCATTCTCACTGAAGATCCAACCCGTATCATTTGCACTTTCATCGATTTTATCATTAGTATAATCTATCTATTTTATCATTAGTATAATCTATCTATTTTATCATTAGTCTATAGTTTGCAGCTTATCAAGCTTTCAATCCGTTCTTAGACCTACCGGTGACCAGCTTCGCGAGACCTTTTCGATCTACACATGACTAAGCTCTATTGGGCGGTGGCTTATCGAAGCACTACTTGATAAGATCAGTAATAAAAAGAAAGACCTGCCCTTTCGGTGAAGTTGCTTTCTTCTCTTATGATATTTCTAGTTGGATTCAAAGAGCGCTCCTAAATGCCTTACACAATTCAAGAGTTAAGAAAGGCTCTTATTCATTCTTTTTATAATATAGGAAGAAGGAGATCTGACTTCTTAGAAGGAAATGAGCTACCTAGACCTTTGTTTTTTATGTACAGGTCTCGTGAAGAGAGAAGATAGGAAGAGGAGTACGCGAAAGGAGACTGTGAAGTAGCTAGGTGATAAGAAGACTAGCTCGGGCTTGAAAGCTTGAACGTATAGGCTGTTGGATCACAATAGGTGGAGTCTCTAAAAGCCTTATAGAAGCATGAGACTGAAGAAGTCAGGCATCAGTTGGTGTGAATGACTCCGGCCGAAAGGTTAGCGAATCCGACTTCATTCTTTTTGAGGGAAAGAACCGACCCCAACCAAGGGGGCTGTGCCTCCCTAAGCTGTCTTGATCCCTTAAGGGTTTCGGAATGGAAGGGCAGTTAATGGAAGAGTAACTGCTTCACCGGGAATACTAAATGGCTGTGAAGAAGCTGTCATAGCCTATTGATCTCTTAGTGGATAAGGGAATGCAACTCAATAGAAAGACTTGTTCTCTCAGGAACACCTGTAACATCCTCCCCCGATAGACTTCAGTCCACTCTTGAGGAATAGGATGATCAGATAGGTAAATCCCCGCTAACTTACAAATCTAACTACCTGAAAGGGCCTTAAATGTGAGCCAGTAGACCTGGGTGGCTTGTCTGAAAAACTCAACGACTTCCAGGCCTCCAAGATCTGCTGAAGGAGACGGGATGACAATAGAATGACTGATTTACGGCTTTACGATCTCAGAGCAGCGTAAGGCAATTATAGCTCTTTTTTCGCCTTCTCAATCTCATCTCAAGTCAGGGCTCAGTTGCACTAAGATAGAAAGATTTGTCTTTTTTTCCTCTCTTTATCCAGTCGGGCTTGTCTCAAGACTAAATCGAATCTAACTAACGTTCTTCATCAAGCTGTCAGTTTCCTTCCTCGCCTACAGGATATGATGCAGATGTAATGGGACTCAAGCTGTAAAACACACTAAGTCTTCTATGTCCGATAGATTGGTCACGAAGTCAAGATGAATATAGCTTCTTACGGATTCATTTATAAGCATAAAGGTTATCTGAATTGAAAAGAAAAAAGAATAGACTAGCTTCACCCATGTCCTTCATCTCAAAGTTGGATGATTAGTGGCATTTATCAATTCCTTGTCATTTCCAGCCTTCGTCAAGATAGAAAGTTCGTCAAGATAGAAAGAAAGGATCCCTCCTTACTACCATCCATTTCTCTAAGACTAAGATCGATAGACGAATGCGCCCCGTGATGAAGAGAAACTTCTTAGTCCCAGAGTCTTGTAACTCGCTTTGTCTTGAAACTCAGCGCTGAAAGCCCAGTCAGCTAAGGAAGCTCAGTCAGTTGATAGATGTAACACTAAGCCAATCTGGAAAGTTGAGTAGAATCAAGAAACTGGCATACCTTGAATCTAGCCTACAATCCGATCTTTCTTCTCTTAGTAAATTGATAGTCGTCACTGAGCTATGCTTCTTTGTTGAGATCGCTTGCCAAAAAGCTATAGTCAACTTCACTTTCACTTGCCTGACTTCTTTCGCTTCCCTCAAGGCTAGCAGAGGGGGCTAACCTTCGAGTAAGCTATATATAAGAATAAGAAAGATGGATTATCTATGCTAAAGGGAAAAGGGCATTCCTCTTTACTCTCAACAGCTTCTCAAAGAGCTTCTGAGACTAGTGAAAGAATTGAATTGCCTTGAACCCCCTCCTTCTTGCAAACAATTTATTCTTCCCAATTCAACTCATTACGTATTCGTTTCACTATGTTCAACTCATTCGGTCAATGAATGATTTTAAGTTCACAAATTGGCTTGGGGTTCAAGATTTCAGATATATAGGGCCTGCTTTGCCCCTTGATCAATCGAATTACCTTCAGATGGCCGATTTCTGCCGCCGTACAGTAAGTACCTTGTGGCATTATCACAGTGGATGATGCTTGGGAGGTATGTGTATGTATTTTAGAGATTGGAAGCTTGGTTCTGTGTCTGCATTTCGTTGATAATAACAGAGAGGCTTACAATTGGTGTTGTTCAACCTTGACAGGTACATGGGGCTGCAGATTATTAGAGAAAGAACAAGGCATTTCAATTCTCATATTTGACTCAGCTTTCAGATTGCTGGCTTGGGAGGATGTCTGTACGCCTAAAGGGAGGATTAGGCATTCGTCAAATGAATCAAGTGAATGAGGCCCTGCTCGACGCTTGGAGAGACTCTGTATCGACTGAATCGTATTGGGCGAAAATATGCTCATCAAAGTACAGGCATAACAACCAGGGCAGATCTTGTATTAATCTACTATAACTATAGGATAGAAGGATAGAGTCCAAGGAACCTAAAAAACTCGAAGAAGAGCGACAAGTTCTCGAACAAACAGCGGGAGAAGCAGACTGAGCCTGTTACATTGATAAAAGGCAGTCCTATGATCACCATCTTCAAAAAGAAAAAGGACACATACTACGACCAGTAAGCTCAGCACGAGTATCGACCTACTGAGGCAATGACCATGCACCTAAAGCCACTTTACATAAAAGTGCATATTGAAGGAGTCTTGGTCGATGGAGGGTATAGATTTCAAAGTGCCAATTTTTTCTTTCTCGGTGTGAATCATAGCTAGAAATTACATTCTTTCTCATTCACTCGGTTGGCTAAGAAGCGATCGGACTCTTAGATCAGAACTCAAGTCAAGACAGTTAACCACCATCCATTCCGAAGAGAGCCTTAGGACATCCGCTTAAACCAACTCTGCTGGTCTGAAGCCTATTAGTCAGTCGGTCTTCAACTCCCGGTAATATTCTACCTAGTGAGAAATGCCAATTGCGAGCTCTAGCAGATGTTCCCGATCTTGAATTTATTTCATTTAACTCCCTTCTTTTCTGGTAAGGAAAGACCTAAACCCGTGCCGTCTCAGCTTACTATTTACTTTAGGTTTTTTGTTTGCAAATCGCCTGAACTTTTAGAGTTTCAAGCAGGAACTTTCCGAAAGGAATCTTGGAAAATCGGCCTAAGAAAAGAAGACGAGGTGAAGGAAAGCAGAATGATTTGAGTGTTCCGGGGAGATCGAATATTAACTAGCTAACTCGATGGAACGTCGAAGCTAGCCAGCTTTGAAGTAATAGGAATTAGGTAAAAAGCAAGGACCGATTGGACAGCGAAAGCTAAGCGACAAAGAGCAGGAAGAGGTTTAGGAATAAGTAAGAAAGCAGCAAATCCTTACTCGAAGAGAGGGAGAGATAGTTTATGATCGAAGACCACGAACTTTAGGAATGGGGTCAGTGCAAAGCAGAAGATGAATTCATTGGTGGAATGTCAAGGTCAAATCGTGAAAGCAAAGTGAGTCTTAAGTCTACGCAACTAATGGTAGCTCCACCATTTCATGCACTTCTCTTCGGCTCATTAAGAGCGGGATCCGGGGTAAGAAAGTAAGATTGAACTACTGAATAAGAGAAGCATTGTGATTTCCTTGAAAAAAGGACTTTAGCGTCTCATTGCGGAAGCAGAAGTTCAATCATTCCTCATTCACTTCTAGGGCTTGGGTTAGAGAGGGGGGAATAGATTAAATAAATAAAGTCGAAGTGCAGTTCCTATTTCTCAGCTCAGATTAGAGCACCAGGCAAAGGAGTAGGAGCAGCCGCTGGAGAACCACCATAGCCATCCATGGAAGTAAGAATAGCAGCAGAAGTAGTAGTAGGAACATGGGCACTGGAAAAAGATTCAATCGATCCAGCTCTGATAACAAAGCAGTAGGCAAGCCTTAGGACCATCCATACCTCTAAGCCCGAGACTTTTTCCCGGAGCGCATCACAGAATGCTTTGTGAATAGCCTCTCTGTTTCATACCGATACCTGTCAGATTCCATAGCTAATGAATCTCTTTCTTTTTCAACTCTTTCCCGTCACGCAAGAAGATTTTCTTGCACAAACCTAGTAGTTATTTGTCCTGCCGATCTTGGGTGAACTGATGACACTGATGCTCCAAGACCAAGAGTTTTCACAGCCAAAGCTATTGAAGCTGCTCCCTCCCCTTCACTTGAATTCTAGCTTTCTGCTCTTCAAGAGTAAGATTGGTTCTTAGAGCTAGGAGTTGCCTTTCACAGTGAGATAGCCGACTTACTATGATTTGATGGCATTCTATCTAATAAAGACAAAGAAAGTAGGAAGTAATGAAAGAATGGATTGAAGCCGATCTTAATCTTAATAAAGATGGACCACTGGCCGCCCGAGGCCTAATCTCTTTCACTGAAGCTTAGCCCTTTTTTGAGGCGTAAAAAGTTTCAATTGAGAGTATACTCCGAGGATGAAAGGAGAACTTATATCGAATGAGAGATAAAGGACGGATGAAACGAAAAGGAAAGAACGGAAAAAGAAGAGCTGCAAGACCAGATACCAGAGAATCAACCAAAACTGGGAAATCAACAGAAGAAGCAGAAGAAAGAAGTCGACCAAAGGGGTGCTGATCAGTCCATAAAAGTCCCTAACGTGAGTGCTCTAGAATTTGCTAAAAGATTTATGGCCTATTCTATAAGGTTACACTTTACTTTAGTCCTGTGTCCCTTCGGGTTCTCCGTACTCTCTCTTCTCTTCTGGAGTTTCCACTTTCCTGTTTTCGGAACTGCGAGTCAATTTGCTGTGTTCGTACAGGTTACGCGGTGGATCTTCTCTTATAAGGTCTACTCACGTCAAGGTCTTCCGGCATCTAAACGTTGGAAGCGCCATTATCTCTTAATGTTTTCGCTGACTGGCTTTACCATTGAAGTTTTGGTTAGCATTTCCAGATTTGGGAGTGTTGACTGCAGAGCAGTATGGAATGGTAAGGGCGTTTATCATGGAGCGTGTACGTCCACTTCAATGAAGTTGAAATTGATCGGATTCGTACTTTCTATGGTGACGATGCAGATTGCGTGTTTTAAAGATTTTTGAAAGAAAGATGGATGGAGCGATATCTGCATTGGTATGCTACTGCATGGTTGGACTACTAGAGCAACGGCACTACTGCAAGCTTAAGAATAGAGTCGTGTGAGTGCATGGTTGGTCCTGAACCAGAGATGAGGTAAGGATAGCATGATTAACTAGTTGCGGGTCACTGCTACTTGGCTAGAGACCACTGAACATCATTTGGATGTGCCAAGGGAATATGGGCTTAGGCCTCTTTGATGGTTGTCATTCTCATGGCTATTTGGATGGACTCATATCCTTTGCATTCTTTCATGTGAGGAGCCAACTCCACAACTTTGACGGGCTTTTTTTGAATAGATCTTGACTTGGGCTTGCTTTGATGATGGGTAGGCTTGTCGTGCTTTCGCCCTTCTGTGGGCATTTTACATGGATGAATTCATACCATACAAAGATACACTTTAAACTATAAGATTGACTATGGAAGAATATTAAACATCTATTGAATAGCTATAAAAAATACGGTGTTTTAGCAACTTTGAAGTTAGGAATCCTCCTTATGGAAAGGATTTCATATTACAACGAAAAACACGGGCTTTTAGCAACTCGGATTGACTTCAATCATCCCCTAGCGCCACTAGCTCTTCTTCGGTCGAGCCTACTTCCTTACGACCTCTGCAGCAGCTTGTGCGGGATAGTTCACCAACATTACCTATTTAACCAATCTTCTAGCGAGAGTTAGGAACTCTTATGAACGAAGAATGCTTCGAGATGCTTTCTTGCGACTGAACGCAAATAAACGTCTATTCTGAATGGTAAGTAGGCGTCACTCTTCCTTTAAGTCTTTCCAGAAGCTATTCTTCCCATCAACTTCGATTGAAGTAGTTTACCGCGGTTAAAGTCCTCTCGAGCTCAACGACCATAAACACTTTCTTGAGTAAGATTTCTTGCTTTAACTCGTCCATCTCCTAACGCCACTTACAGGCATGCTTCTGAGCCTAACGCGTATAGCGCCAGGAAGCATCATCGATTTAGATCGCCAAAGTCGACCTACGGGAACCTGAGCTAGCCACGCTGCTATGTAATACTTTCTAGGAATACTTTCTGTCAACGCCAGCTCTTCAGTGGTCAAGAGTCTCTTTTAGCTTGCTGTTCAGTGGAGCGCTAGCCCGCTCTTCAGTGGTCGCTGTCGCTTGATTCTCCTATTCAACAATAACACTTGGAATAGGAAAGCTCCCGAAGTCTCAATCGAAAACTGGCGCCGTGAAGTGACTATAGCAGCGATCGATGGCTTGTCATTCGCGCGTTGAGCACGACTAGTTGAACTTGAAAGAGATTCTTGCTCCCGGAACTCCTTCGAAGCGTAGAGGGGCGGAATACGAGAGAGAGTAGCTCGACTGAAAGGCGCGACTTGCCAGGCTTGAACTGGCTGCAAATCTTTCGATTTACTTTTCCGTAGGAGTCGCTTTGGTCACGCAGTTCGGTTCGGGTTCTTTATCCCCTATCCTACATCTGCGAGTCATTAGACTAGATTCTTTTTTTATCCACGACACTACTTTTGATTTATAGTAAATGATTCCCTCGGCGAACCCTCTGGAGGGGGGCGGAATTCTCAATTCCAAAATCTTGAATGGTTCCCCAGAGCCTCTGATAGTTGCGGACTGTGAACCGCTCCCCAGAAAAGATTTGTTGCCGTATCTCGAGCCAATTCCGCACCAAATTAGCCCGGTGGTACCCTTGGGCTAATAGGTACTTCTCTATTTCCCTCTCGACCAAGATTTGATAGTCTATAATTTGCGTCATAACCTGCGGACTAAGCGGCCGGATATTTAGTTGATTCCGCAGATCCAAGCGGGTCCGGAGAGCTCTTCGGCGGACCTCGTCTGCCCATAAGGGTTCCGGGTCGATAGCCGCCGGAATCTGCTGCGGTTCCGCTATAACCGGACCCACTTGCCCATTTTGTTGCCAAGCATAGGGGGCAGGGGGTTCCGCAAAGAACCCGGAGGTATCGATGGGGGGAGTCTCTGGATTCCCAGAACAAAATGCCAATGACGGCAGGGGAAGGAAGATTCCCAACAGAAAGATAAATAGGAAATCAGGGGTTTCCCACCTTGGTTTTAACCAACCTTTTTTTTGTAACATATTATGACCAGGTACAGCATCACATTTTACACCTGAGGAAGGTACAGCCCAACTATGAAGTACATCAGCAGATGTTACAATAATACGTAGATGACTTTTGGCTGGTACAACCACTCGATTGTCCACTTCTAATAAACGTAATTGACCCAATTCTAGATCATCTTCTGGAATCGTATAACTGTCAAAAGTGAGTGACTGTTCATCGGAAATAATAAAGAGATACAGAGTATTACTATAAATAAACAACCAATAGATAGAATTAAATAGGCAGAAAGAAGCAATGAAAAAAAAATTCAAGGACCATGCAGCTCCCGCCAAAGCAAGAAAAGCAGCAATGATAGCAGTTAAAGTTCTGATGAACTCCCTAAACATGAGTTGGTTTTTCTGTCCTTATTCATTATTTCATTTACGCCGAAATATTGCGCTAGGTTACTTTCGATCTCACATTCCCCCCGTACTACTTCTCAACCTTCTGTGAACATTTCTTCCTTTAAGCGTAAAACTTCAGATTTTAAGGCCTTTCCACTGCATAAAAAAAACTTGAATGAGATCTACGAAATGATCGACTCAAATAGATGGTTATCATAAGCTATTTCTTTTCCTCCTCTTCCAGTTCTATTAATAAAAAGGCCATCATGGACCAAGATCCAAAGGGATCAATCTTTTACACCGATGTATCGTACTCTCTCGACCAGGTCATCATAAGAAATGCAATGCAAAATCTTTCCGAAGTGTTATAAAGAGGGAAGGCGCGCTACAACTAACATAACAGCCTCTT
>NC_023337.1:145000-150000 GCF_002127325.2 Helianthus annuus | reverse complement strand
GGGAGAGTTGCGTCGGAGACATCTTTATCTGAAGAGGAGGCTTCGTCGTCCGGCTCCTCATAAATGATGTTAGGATGGGCCGGCCCATCCTCGGAATCCTAAAAAAAAAAGAGAGGGAACATAATCACTTTCTTTCAGTGACATATCTAATCAGACTGAATAGGATTTTAAGAGCTGTCACGATCATTCACATCCCTTTCAGTAGGCAGGAAGGGCGCGGAAGCTACCGTTTCTAGAATGCAAGCAAGCTAGCGACTCTCCTAGTAGCGAAGGAAAGGGGCATTCGGGAAGCGACTAGTCGCTTCTGGCGAAGCTTCTAGAAGGCCGATCACTACATAGAGAGATCCATATACCAGTCATGAGCGAGAGCGAAGCCTAGAGAGGCGGAAGCAGTAGCTTCTAGGACGAAGCCGGGCCACTAGTGGAGTGGCCAAGGAGGCCTACTATACCGATACTGGATTAGTAACCGGTGAAATCCCCAAATAAAATTTCAGTGAACTATTGAAGCTATCAGTGTGATTGATCAGACAAGTACCAAGGCTTTCGGTATACTTCTTTCATTTCCGAATTTGCTTGCGACAAGTCCTAGCATTAGTATGAGTTCGTTGACCGCGTAAGGGTGATCCATCTTGATGACGAATTCCACGATAACAAGAAATAGAAATTAATCGTTCGATGTCTGCTCGTTCTCCCCTCTTCAATTCCCAATGAACAACATGATCTTGACCTATCATTTGTTCAATTTGGTCGATCTGATACTTAGTTAATTCTTTTATCTTTATGTTCCCACTGATACCTAATCGATAACGAACCAGAATGGCTTTTTTAGGCCCAATTCCATCTATTTTTGTTGAGGCAATTCTTACTTGTTCATCGGCAACTGATCTAGCTCCTGAAATATATAACATTCTTGATCCTTCCTTTTACTAGTCTTCTCGGCTGGAATCAAAAAAGATTCTCCGCTCTGCTCCTACTCCTTCTTCTCCTTTAGGATAGGGTCGTCGTTGGTCCTTTTTTGCACTAAAAAACTAGTCAGAGCAACTAACTGTCTACGTACGAAATTTACGGAACAGGGATAAGAAAGCAGGCGGGATAAAAGAAGAGCGAGGTATAGTGAGAAAGCTCACCCCTGCCTTTAGACGATAAAGCCTTCTTTTACATCCCATCCCCTAGACAAATCAATAGGAAATGCTACAAGCCATTGTTGTTCTTTTGACGATGAACCACTCCGGTACAACAAGCTAAAGTGACCTCTACGCTTCACCCCCGGTGCGTAGGGCCGATCCCCGTGTGCTAGAGGGAGGACCAGAAAGTTTGTGTTAAGCATATAGTTGGTTCTTGTCTTGTTTAGGCATTTGGTGCCCTCTCTGCCGGCCTGCTTAGTGGCAGAGCCACCTTCTTTGGGGTCAGTGAGGAGGACAGGACAATCCCCCACTCCGGCGGTTTCTTTCTTTCTTTCCAACCGGATTCTACCCGGCCCGGTCCTATTTCAAACAAAAGAAGCAAAGAAGGGAAATCCTCGTAAAGGCAGCAAGGCGTGTCGCCTTCGAATTGAGTAGTGAGTCTTCTTTCTACTCTACTTTTGTAATAGAAAGTAGACTCAAGCCTCACCCCTTCATGTATGTGAATTTTCCGATCTAGTTATATGGACTGATCTTTTTCCGTTTAAAAGAGGGTCTATTTTGATAGATAGAGATAGACAGGAACTAAGCAATAAGAACAGAATACCAAAGGCTTACTCCCATTTCTCTCTACTCTATCTATGAAGGCTATGAAGGAAGCTCACCACTGAGCTCATTAGAACTCAAATCTAAATGAGTCAGCCCTTTCAAGTTCCCAAAACTTGTTGGTACTGGACCAGATAAATTCTTATTACTAGTAAAGTTCAGCTTTACCAAACTGCTCAAACGCCCCAACCTTTCAGGGATGGTGCCAGAAAGCTGATTCTTTCCCAGATACAAGCCTTGAAGCTTAAGCGAATCGCCAAACTCCGGAGGAATGAGACCAGTAAGCAAATTCCCAGATAAATCCAACGTTGTAAGATTTGTCAGGCGAGAGAGTGATCTTGGAATTGATCCAGAAAGCATGTTATTGCTTATCAAAAGATCTACCACGACCACACAGTTCCCCAGGTATGGTCCCAGACAACCTATTGTAAGACAGATCAAAAACTCCACGATGTTGAGCGTAGCTCAGATCAGGTATATTAACCTGAGAAAAAGACAAAGATGACTTGGAAGGAATCGACCCGGATAGATTATTATGAGAAAGAACTAGGCATTGTAGTTGAGCCAAGTCAGCAAGATTCTCTGGTATAGGCCCATTAAGATTGTGATTTCCAAGGTCCAATGTGTATTCAAAGGTCCTTTCAACTACTATTACAGCTCGTACAACCTTGAGTAATCTGTGTATCTCAACTAGTGAAATAAGTTACTTGCCTAGTGCTACTCCTCCTCCACAGAAGACTTGCTAGAATAGCTTGCATGGAGAGCTACCACCTTTCTCTCTTGACTTTGCTTCGGGTAAACTAACTTTCTTTAGTCTCTATCCTTCTACTAGCCGACTAGGAGTTAGAAAAGCCTGACTTCACGCTTACAGGGTACTAAGATTCACTGCTTTTCTCCTCTAGCCACAGACATACTTGACTACCACAGACCTCCTTTACTACTTGAACTATCAAGCCAATTAGTAACACAGGCTCCTTGTCCGGCTGGGAAGGATCTATACACCAATATCTCGAGAGGAAGTACTGCACTGCCTGGACAGCTAAAGGATGAACTCTAAAGTTTCCCATTGGATAAGATAGAGCTAATTCTGTATTACCCTCAAATAAAGGGGATTTTTCTACATCAAGAGAAGGTGGTTTAAAGAATAATGCCAGCTGGGACAGATCTTATTTGAAAGAAAGTTAGCAACCGTTGGCTTGTAGGACTGTGCTACTGGACTGGGTTGGCTACTCTCTGTGATCCCAGCTGCTATTATCAGATAGCTAGGACTGATTCTACAGCTCCTTCACACAGGGTACGGAGGGGGGATACCTAAAGAGAAAGTTTAGAGTTCTTACTTCCAGCCTTCGTTGCTTCACTCTCCTAGGAAGGACTTTACCTCTCTATCTTATAGATGTAATAGGATTTAGAATTCTTCCTCTTAGAGCTTTCCCTCATATTACAGTACTAGAGGCATGGAGGAAGCATTGAAAGGAAGGAATGAAAACCTTACTTACTCCCCTATACCTGAAGGACATATCAAAGAGGATATAACCGTAAGAAGGAATATAAATAAAAACTTGAGGCTGGTTGAGTGAAATACGGCATGAAACCAATACTAGAAGAGTAAGGAGGAAGCATTAGAAGAAAGGGTTCCTCCCTCATAGCACAGTCCTATGGCTTCTTAGAGAAGGGTAAAGGCACTCATAGCAAGATTCAAAACTGCAAACAGAAGACTCTAATCACTGGAAGGAAGCTAGGCAGGAGCCATTCAAAGCTTCGAGTTACCTCAGCTTGAGAGCGCTAGATAGAAGGAGTTATAATGCATTCGATCCCCTATATAGATCCTGACGAGAAGACGAAAAGATGCATCGTCTTATCATCTGTTCTGCCTTTTGCATCTTCCTTGAAGGTTATAGCAGACGAAGACGGAAGACATTGATCTAGTTATCTTTTTATCTATCCTCTTTCTAAAGATAGATAAGCAAGGTTTTTCTCACTACTGGCAAGAAGCCTTAAGAGAAGAAGCTCTTTCTAGTGGAAGAGGCTGGGCAAGCACATCAAAGGGCCAGGTTTTTAGTAGTTCAGGGTTGCCGAGAGCCCCAGCATAGAACTTTTATCTGACTAGGAGCAGCTAAGCCCCTACCTATATAGTCAAGAGGGATGGAGCCCCGAAAGAAGTAAGGCTAGTCGATTTCCAAGATTTTAGTAGCTCAGGTAAGGTTCCCGGGATTGGAGTGGGTCTATTAGCACAGGGACAGACCTGTTAGAAGAATCCCTACGGCATCCTTAAGAGGCTCAAAGATCTTGAAAAAAGAACGAGTGAGGACGTGTCCAATCTGAACCAAGCTCAAAGCTAAAAAATAATAAGGAAACACACTCTTTGTCGGAACGAGGAAGAACTGTTGACGTAAAACCCGCTTTTCCGCTCTTTCCCTCTCTTCTTTGCGACAAGCTTCGGAACCTAAGTCAGAGAGATGAGATCTCATTGCTAGTGTTCTTAGATAGTAGGGACCTGCTTGTGCCAATAGCAAAAAACCAGATCGTTGCCCGAACTACCCTTCTCAATGCCTGTTTTCTTACTTTCATTTCTATTGTAAATAGTAGTCAACGGCTCGCTCAAAGGAAAATCTAACAAGCCAATGTTTGCATTCGGGCGAGTGCATAGCCATCGATCTCGAGTGATCCCAGTCTATGATCTAGAGTCCCTAAGAAATTACTGTAAGATGTGAATGATGCTTTTCTTTTGACTTTCCCTAAGATGAAGCTAGAGTCGTCAAAGTCCATAGTCGACAAAGAAAGAATGATTTAGTTCCGATTCCCTGTCTTCATCTTTTCTAGAAAAAGACTTCCATTTCTCTACTAGAGTACGAGATCAATTCAAAGAGGACTAGATTGACCCTGAGAAAGAAGATTTTTTGGTAGAATGCTAAACTGAGAAGGCTAAGTAAGCAATGAATCGCGGAGAAAGCTCTTTTTTTTTCCCTTAACTTAGTATAAGTAAGAAAGACAGTCCGATTTCCTATGCCGAAAGATCGATCTGGTTTAGCGCTTTTCATTTTTCTTTTTTTGGTATTGATCCTGGCTCAGAAGGAAGACCAGAAAGGTGTACCGGTGGAGCACTTTACCTTATTATAGATTATAGAAAATAAAAAAAGAAAGAATTCCCCCTCCCTTATGCTATCTGGATCTATGGTAATGAAATCATTTATCTTCTTATCGCAGAAAGATTGAATGTCATTTGTGATTAGCAGTCAAATGGAATGAGCATAATCAGAAATATGGTTTGTGGCT
>NC_023337.1:135000-137500 GCF_002127325.2 Helianthus annuus | reverse complement strand
GCTTCCGGAAAGATATTCTAGTAAATAGAAAACTCGCCATTCATTCATGAACTGTCTTGCCCGTGCCATCAAGAGCTACAGCTATATCTCTCGAAGGTGTCTTAGCTCCACCGATAGGAACTGCCCACCTATCCAGGTAGCCTCACCCGTGAACCACGAACTACACTTACAGACAACCTAAGAAGAAACGGAGTCTCACCCATCAAAGCATAAGAAGCAAAAACTAGAAGAATAAACAAGAGATAACGCGCATACAAAGAGGATTCTTAACCGTTCGCGAAGAGAAGATAGTTGTTTTAGGCAAGGAAAAAGCCAACCATAGCAGAACGCAATCAAAGCTTTCGTCCTTGGCCGCTCCTTCAACTGATTTCATTCATTCATAAACTCGCTTGAACGTGCCATCAAGAGCTCCAGCTGCAAGAGGATAGGATCTTTTTAGGCTGGGCACGAAAGCTGCATTGATTTGACTTCTTTGCTTCTGCTATTGAAGCGAAAAACCCCAAGAAAACTTTATCAATTCTCATTCTTCTTTGGCGACAAGGAAGGCTACCCCTGGGTAAAAGTACTAATCCGTCTATCTACTTACTACCTAACTAAGAGAATGGTATTTACTGAGAGAAGTAGTACGAGGAGCTAGATTGTTGCTGTCTTCTTTTTGGCAGTGGGATAGGGAAACTATGAGGACTGAACTTTCACTTTCTTACTTGAACTCATAGCTCTTTCTCTTTTTATCTTTTGAGAGCTGTATGTAACTACAGTTCTTTATGGGCTGGGGAAATCTCCTAAATTACAAGAGAGGAAGATAGAGTTAGCATTGATTGGGAAGGAAGGAACTAGTAATCCATTTAAGAGGACTTTACCCTAGAAAAAGTAAAAGGGAGGGAAGGAACTGACTTTTTCTAACTCGGAATGAATTGGAAGTGCGAGATGCACTAATCGGAAAGAGACTCTCTCTTGACCTGACTTTCCCTATTGGCTTTGACTGCGGTAAGTAATTCACTCAAACCGATTCCATTTATGGATACTTGGAGGGTGGGAAAACTCTTTCTTTTATCAGGATTAAAGGCTTAGCCGCCTGACTCACTCCGGATAGAAAGAGGGGGTCAGACACGGCGGAGACTTTCATTGAATATGGGATTGAGACTACGACTGGAATGGAATTGCTCCGTTGATAGATCCAGATTCGCATCCGCCCGTCTAAGAGATTTCTTCGTGCCGGGTCGTGAGCTATGTGGAGCGATAAAAAAAAATGGGATCTATTGGGCTTTCACCTGCACTGCCTTCGCCTAGGACATTAGAAAGGGCGAGAAAGGGCTTGCTGCTGGTTCGGAACTCCCCTATCTATTTGAATTGATTTACAGCGGCTATTTTCAAGCTTATAAAAGGAATTGCTTCTATTCACTTTAAAGAGGGTCTCTCCTGTCCGGCTCGATATGAACAAGGTAGGCTGGTAGGTGGGTAGGCTTCTATCCGACTAGTAGGACATGCAGTTCTCCCCTTAGCCTTAGGGCAGGCACGAAATCAATTAACAGCTTCTAAAGAAAAGAGGACGACTTAAGACAGCAAGAACGGCCAAAAGAAGTAAGTCACTTGCAAGCCCAGGAAGAATGAAAAGAAATCGATGAATGTGTCCCGACCAAGCAACGAAGAAGCGCTAGCAGATGAGATTGGACCTATATAGACTAGGAAACACAGGGAAAGACAGTCTTGGGGGTCCCCAAAACAGAGTGAGAACTAGCCCTTTGAGGAGCTCTCTAAGCTGTCTAACTCTCTATTACCATATGCAGAGGGAAACCAGGTTCAATAGCCGGATAGAGTAAGAAAACAACTAAATAGAAATGAGTACTTGCTACGGGTGAAGGAGTAAAGAGTTTCAAGAAAAAATCTCCTTAATGCGACTGCGGGAAGGCTGTTCCTGCTACATTTCGCTGGGGAAGAAAGAAGGAATTGAGTCCTTTCACATTATCACGGAAAAAGGGGATTGCCTCTTAGTCAATTTTGACTGGAAAAAGACCCGGAACCCCATACCCTCTCATTCACTTACTATAGGCCGAGGAGCGTAGATTCATCTTACTTTTTATAAATGGAAAAAGAGACATAAGTCACGCATTCAAGCAAGAGCCTTTGCCTTTCTTCGCTATGTAAATAGAGGGCCGGAGGAAGAAGTGCCAGAACCTCAACAAAAGAATGAAGGTGATAGAGTCTTACAGGAGACGCTAGGCTTCGGAATTGAATGGAATGATTCCTCTCCCTTGGTTGCCTTCACTGCCCGTGAATCCCTTCTCTTTTTCTATTTCAGTAGTCTTATGCGGTCTGGTCTGTCCATTAGTTGCTTAACTCATAGTAGTTAGGAGGTTGTTGTCCTAATGAGTGTAGCGGAGTGCTCCCTATCCTATTACTCATCTATAGGGCTATCACCCTAGCTTTCCCTGTCTCTGCCTTTCTTTCCTAGTCCTGAGTTTTTCTTCTTGACTATTGCTTGGGATTGGGTTTGACACTA
>NC_023337.1:115000-127500 GCF_002127325.2 Helianthus annuus | reverse complement strand
TGCTGGTAACATCAGCTTGAGCATGGCTAACTGGGGTGCTGGTGCTTTTTCTGTGCAGAATGTGGATCTTAATACTCCTTTTAGAGAAGTTATTCAATCTGCTGATTTTTCTACCTTAGTTCTGCCTAGCTTATCCACAGAGGCTCAATCTATTTTGTAAGATATCTCTCTAGATTCTGACATCCCAGATAGACTAGTTTGGCATCATTCCCCTTCAGGTCTTTTCTCCTCTGCTTCCTATTGGCATTTTCCCAGAATTCATGGCCAAAAAAGTCCTTGGTGGTCTCTATTATGGAACCAGTGGCTTCCTCCTAAGATGGGTTGATTCTCTTCTTCTGGAGATTCCTCAGGAATGCTCTTCCTATGGATGACAGGCTCAGATACATGGGCTTTCAAATGCCTTATCAATTTCATTTCTGCATTAGAAGTCAACAGGATTCTTTACTTCATTTGTTTTGTCAAGGTGAAACTGCCTCTCATATTCACAGTCAGAAGCACTAGCCTTCCTCTTCGATTCAAGCAAGTCGACCATTGAATCTATTAAACTGGGCCGCTTCTTCCCCCTCCGCAGGAAGACTTCCTTCTTTCCCTTGCCTGGCTGGTTATCTCAAACCGGCATTCGAACCCACAAAGCCTAGCCGCACCGCCATTGTGCTATTAGCCCTACGCCTAGAAAGCCTCAGTTACAGACTGAACTTACCTATAGGAGGAGGTTTGATTCCATTGCCATTTACTGTTCCATGCGATCTTTACACCGACACCCCCATCTATCCAAAGGAGAATCAGCTGAAAGAAGAGAGAGCCCCCTTCCCGTTGTTGTCTCTAACTAAACCACCACCAGTACACTCTTCCACTACAGATGCTGAAAACCCGATTCCTTCCCAGGCTTTTCTCTTATCCCTGACTTGCTAGTACTCAACCTAGAGATGAAAGAAGTAAGAGCCCCCTCTTGTCGCAAAATAGTAAATTAGGTTCAGTTGGAAAAACAGCTATAAATGACCACTACGAACGAAGGATGCAAGTCCTCTCAACAAACTCCATATCTGCAGAAAAAATGCCACTATTCTAAATTAATATAGTAAGGCGTTTCTAATCTTCCTCGCAGCAAGACTTCTGAAAGCCAGTTGCTAAGAAAAAGATTAGAACAAGAGGGCTCTGGCGATTTCGGAACTAGCTTGACTCATTCCACCCAGCAAGTCTGGGGTGAACGAGAACTAGTTCATCACCAACATGCTTAACTCCTAGGACTTTTGGGATTGAATACTCTTACTCTTTTTGACCAAAAGATGGTGAAGAGAGGAGCTAGATAGAAGTAGTTTTGAATGAGGAGAGGGAAATCTGGCCATTAGTTAAGTCATTTTTTGTTTGGTCATAAGTTGGTTAGAGAAAAGTAATTAGTTCAGTTTTAGGCATACACTAATAGTAGGTTACGATTCAAAAGAAAGAGAGATTCAAGCCAATCGACCGGCTAAGAGGACTATTCAAATTCGAAAGTAGATGTTCATGCTCATACAGTTGCAAAATGACACTTGACCTATTTCCCTCATAGACAGACATGGAAATTAGAAAGTGTCTATCTTATATAGCTGTCAAATGAGACTTTCACTTTTCCCTTCGTAGAGCAGATCATGAATTGAAAAAGTTCTATCTGGGCAAAATCTCATTTTTTTCTAGATTTCCCTTCATTTAGGGCACCAATCCCGACTTCTCCCGTTGCTATAGTATAATAAGAGATAGGCGCCTACCTTAAAGTCACCTATCGACACTCAAGCCTGTTCATCCTGCTTTCTTTCCTTTATAAGACTGGAAGAGATAGAAGGCTCTCCTGTCTTTGCCCATTGATAGATATGCCTGAAGTACCGAAACTCTCTCCCTTAGGGCTCTCTTTCCGTAAGCCGGTGAGGAGTGAGGGATCTACTGAGACTGAGCCATCTTCGCTAGCCGATCTGTCAGTTCTATAGGGTATGAAGCTCTTTCCTAGTATTGGGTTCAGGAATTCATGCTCGCAGGTAAAGAGACTAAAGAAACAAGAACAGAAACAGTCTCTTGAAAGAAGGGAGCATTTGCCCACTCTGTGGTACATGAGCTCCTCGTCCAACTTACTGTCTTCCGATTTCATATCAGTTACAAGCTTGTCATTTCAATCACTTGCTACCTTTAAAGGAAAGCAGTTCGCCCATTGAATCGATTAATCTAAGTCCCCTTCCTATAGAGTGAACGTGAAAGCCGGTCTATAGTCCACCATGCTAATGGAATGTCAGTGACACAAGTAGTAAATTCATTCGTTGACAGGAGCGAGCAGAAAGAGAGAGCGTAAAGAGGGTCTTATCATGAATATTGGCCTGCTTTCCTTTCTCCTGTTGCAGTAGACTACAGTCTTACCACTATAATAGAAATAGAAAATAGGTCCAAAAGCAGGAAGCACAGTCAGGAAGGTAAGTTAGAACTCTTTTCTGAATTCCTATCTATAAAGTCAGGCTTGTCTATACAATACAACAAAGTGAGGTAAAATCATTAGTTAGGCTAGTGGGAAAAAATGACTCTGTTTCCGTCTTTTGAAAGAAGTAAGGTGTTCTTCCTTCATCCTCCATCCACACTATGAGGGCCGGCCGGAATATGTTTGGCTGTTCAATAGCCAATTCCATTTCGGTTCATTTTGGTATGCTGGGAAGATGAAGAGATGAACTTTGGAATTCAGTTACAGAGAAATTCAGCAAGAAGCTTTCGGGTTGGAAAGGTGCCCGCCCTATTAGGTCAAGCTGGTAAGGCCTTGTTTTTAATGAAATCCACCCTTCAAAGCTTGCCTTTATTCCCTCCTTGTCCGGGGTCCCGAAAGGAATGGCTGCTAGGATTGAAGGAATTCGGACGAGATGTCCACGGTCTGGTGTTGGATGGAGAGACAGAATTCATCTCATCGCATGGGAGAAGGCTCTCCGAAGCTTCGATTTGGAGGCTTGGGCTGGAGCTCTAGCTAGTTGGACTAGAAGCTAGTTATTCCGGTCTACTTGTTGGGCAGGCCGGCCCTCCTTCATCCCTTCGTTCCAATCCATCCAGACAACTATGGCAACCCGTACTAATTGCCCTTGCACTGATACCAGTAAGGGGAGCGTCGGCCAGGGGAAAAATCGCACAGACTTATATACAGGGGAAGGACCTTAGAATCTTGTATAAGAAAGGAAAGATTTCAAAAAGCAGATTAGGTACTTCCAACAGGAGAATAAGAAAGGAAGAAAGAAGAGTGGAGAAAAAGGGAAATGGAATTCTTCACAAAGGGAGGGAACGCAAGGGGGACAGCACTAATAAATCGGAAAAGGGGTCAAAGGAAGGGACACATCTTGATAGGGCAACAACCGGGGATAGGATATGGAAAGAGATCAACATGTTTTCTCGAACGAACAGATTTACACCGTCAATGACAGCGCACCAAGGGAACAACGGACAATCACGGCAAAGGCAAGCACGAATGCTGCTGCCTACGAGACCGGAATCTTACACTGTGCGCAGAGAACCCCTCTCACTTTAGACAGAGAGGGAATGACGATGGGTAGCCAAACCGTGAGGCGAAGAACTCAACCGCTATACACGAGGGAGCAAGTGGAAAGAGTAGAGCAGCACCTTGCCGTAGAGAGGGTCCTAGAAAGGTTAAGAGTTCTGCACCGGTTGGAGTGGAATAGGAATCTAAAACAGAATTCGATCAATTGGCTTTAACGAACCTATTTCATTAGAATGATCGAAGAACCCGCTTATCTATAGAAAGAGGGAGAGAGAATGAGAAATCACTCGACTGTTAAGGAGAGGAGGGGAGAGTTCGACCGCCCTAAGCCAACCAGAACGGCAAAGAAGAGTTCTATTCGGCGACCGGTAGGGAGAGGAGAGGATGGGAGGAGAGAACGTCGACCATAAGGGAGACAGCAGTTACTTCGATGTGAGCAGAGTGCCCATTTCCTTACTTAGACTAACCTTCGTTTAGAAAGTCTCTCCCCTCGCTCTGACTCTTCCCATACTAAGACTTTTGTTGATCTACCTTTGACTTACTTCCTATCTCTACCCTTGATCCAAGGTAGCCGAAGGACGGATTTTTACTAAGCTTTGCTGAAAAAAGCTGCAAACTTCAGTTCCGAAACTTTAGTCTTAACTTCGTTTAGTCAGAAGAACTTAGAACGGCGGTAGCAGGGCGAAAGGCAAGGTCACATCCTGCCGTCATAGCTTGCCCCCCATTGCTTCGTACGAGACAGAAAATCAAAAATGGAAATAGTGAATCAAGATCTAGACTATCCTCTATCCGGATATATATGCCCCTATGAGCGACTATGCCGATCTTTATATGTTTTGGCCACGTGCGTTTCCGCTAAGAAGAAGAAGGTTTGGATCTTTAAACCTTAAGAGGATGCTATCGAATGTGCTCTTGGCGCACGTGAGGGATGTGACCTATGTTAGGTCCATAAGATAGCACAGCTTTTGGTGTTCTATGATTCACCTCCGAATAATGAGTAGATAGGGAAGAGCTTTTTATTTTTCTCTTCATAGAAGACTGATGGGTGGAGCAAGAGGTCAAATTACTATAGAAAGAAGAGTTGTAAACTATAGGACTTCTTTTTCTAGTAGTAAGATTTAGGGTTTTTTCGTTCCTTCTCTTCGATAAGAATATCGATTTGAAATGATAAAAATTCCTCTTGATTCTCTTGTGTTCAGCGAAAGAACTGCCTAAGCATACTTTTTCGGATCCAAACTTCTTTGTTCTTTCTAAGTCTTCGTCTTGCATAGAAGAACGCAACTGTTGCAAAAACGGGTCTTTCAGTAGTAGGCGGCATCCCCTCTTAGTTTTAAGTAAGCGGAACCATTCCGTTTTGGTTCTTCTCCACATTCTTACCGGGCTATCCAGGGATTTTCCTATGATTTTAGAAACTGAAATTTCGATATAGAAGGATCTCCTTATTTCTGAATAGATTATAGCATCATTTTCTTTCAAAGATATGAAATCACCTTGGGAAACTTGAAAAGAAGTAATGCTGACTATTACATTATTCACACAAAGCCTTCGATGACTTATCGGCTGCCTTGCTTGAGGAAGAGTTTCACTAAAATGGAGACGAACCGGAATAACGTCCGATCTTGTTTCTGGATTGAGTGGAAAAGGGATATATGAAGTTCGTTCTGTTCCTCTATGCATCTCTGTGATGGGTAAATCTCCATGAAAAAGGGGCAACTTTCGTGTAGTTTGTAATTGGATGTAACTATTCAGATTTTTTCGAGAATAAATCATTCTCTTAACAGATCTCGTCTTGTTCCTCAATCTTCGAAGAATGCGGCGTTGTATTATTGTAAGTTCCCTGTTCCAAACATTTCCTTCAAGTAGACGACAAGTTTTAAATCTTAATGCAGGCATTCCTCCCTCACATGCATTTGCAACAGATTCTTACCAAGACCGGTAATCCCCATAGACACACGGCCATTCTCGGCATCTTCACTGTTGCCCCTCTTCTCAAAGCCTTTCGAAATGTCAATGTGACATTTTCTTCTTTCCCCGGGATACTATTGGCTTACTCTTCTTTTCCTTCGGCGAGGATACCTTAGTTCCAATCGTTTGAGGAAAGTCGGCATTCTTAGTTGAAAGGAAAGGACTTCTACCATGAACGGACTCTTTGCCTTGGGGAAAGAACTTCCTTGGCTTACTAATGACCACTTCGAGAAGAACCTATTTGAAGTCTAATGCCACATCTGACTCAACAGCTCCTTCTTCCTCTGAGAACTCTACTTTGATTCCTGCCTCCACTACTGGTGTGTCTTCTGCCGTTCCCAGTGCTTCCCTAGTGGCATCTTCACTCATGACAGACTCAAGCATCGAGTCTTCATCGCTGTCACAGGCTACGGCTTTGCAGTCCTACACCACTGCATCTGGTTCGTTGTCCTTTGTGAACCCGAAACCATTGTTGCCCTCTTATCGGGTTCATGGACCGACTGCAGGACCCTCGGCATCTATTCCACAGCCCTCCAGTCATGTTTTCATGCCTTCCCCACAGGTATATACCACGGTTCCCTCTGCTGCCTTCTCACCGTTATACACCATGTCTTCCAATGCATCTCCTCAATCTTTCCCTTCCACCTACCAGAACCCATCATCCTTCTCACCTGCGCCCCTTCTTGCTGCACCCATCTCGTATCCATAAAGCTAGACTGACGCAACTATCTTCTCTGGAAATCGCAGTTTGAACCTATACTCATCAGTAATGATTTAATGGGCTATGTGTAGGGGACCTTCCCATGTTCCCCTCAATTCATCAGTGATGCCGAAGGAAGGGCTCATCTCAACCCCGCTTATAGTGCTTGGGTGAGAACGGATCAAAGTGTTCGCTCTTGGTTGAACGCGACACTCTCAGTGGACATGTTGACGGGTCTACAATAGAATATGAAAACAAAACATATATGGATGTTTGGATGGCTTTAGAGCAAAGATTTTTTTATCAGTCCACGGCTAAAGAAATGAAATTGAAGTTCGATATTCAGAATAACAGGAAAGGTAACAAGCCTATGGATGCCTATTTACGGGAACTGAAGTCTATGGTTGATGCCTTGGCTGCTATCAACTCTCTTCTATGTCCCCAAAGTAGTTTTCACTACAAAGCCCTTTGAATATGAAGCTTTTGTTACAACCATCTCCGACTCTAAGACTGTTCCATCGTTTGAGGAGCTGCGGACTAAGGTCCTTAACCAAGAATCGCGTCTTCATCGCATACAAGCTGCACAACACAGTGAGCAGCAATCAGCCTTTGTGTCTCAGACTTCAGCTGCTTCTGATAATCGTTCCTCTCGCTCCAACTACAATGGAGCTCGCAACAACAATGGGCGAAATCAACAACTGATTCTACGCATTGCTCTTCCAAGCCCTTATTCCCAAGTCACCTTAACTAGTTCTCCGCACCTGTCTGTAACGGACCCTCTGCCTTTAGCTACAAATAAAGACTCTCAAGAATGATGGGACTGTCTTAGAGGCCTGAATCCTTTGGATAGTGGTCAGGAAGATACCTTTAACCCCTGAACACACTGGCAGTGCTTGGCCTTTGATGGCTTTGAGAGTCTTGAAAACAATGTAGTATTCCGCCAGGAGCATTTGCCACCTTGCTATCCCCCCAGAGAGAGAGGCTTTCTCGAATATGTATTTCAGTGCGCCCATGCGAGCGATGAGCCAAGTTGTGTGATAAAGCATGTACTGCCAGAGCAGCCCAAGCGAATGCGCAGCACGTCCGTTCTAGTGCTGAATATCTGTTCTCGTAATCCGTGAACTTCTTTCTCAGTTAGTTCGTGGGATCGGCATCTCCTGAATGGCTTTCACCTTGTCGGGATACATCTCACTCATCTTCTGCACAGGCTACACCATGACCGTTCCCAACGACCGGAACAGTGACACATGCACAGTTTCTTGGGCGCATTACCCAGGAAGAGTGGCTGGCTGCCTCATCTCGAAAGCCATTAATGACTCTTATTCCTACCCAACGGATCAACCGCAGAGCTCCGGGCCAACCCTTACCAGTGATTCTCGCCTCCCCTACCATTCTGTCCTTCCAGGAGGAGATGGATGAATGGAAAGCAAGTAAACAGGAAAGCTAGACTAAGGTCCTTAACCAGGGGTTGGAAGCCCTATTTTCAAGGGGTGATGGGAGGTGAGTTCGGGTATGACCTGGGTATGGCTTCGGTATGATTCTAACAGGTCCTACTCTGATCTCACTCTCAAGCTATTCTCTTTATAGACAGCGACTCCCTCCCTAGACTGCTATTATCTCTCTACACTGCATTGCTCCCTTATTAGTAACTCAACTCAAATGCCATAACTCCCTTCAGGTTTAAAGGCGCAAAGAAAGAAACTTCTTAACAAAGCCTTAACTACTAACATTATATAAACCATATGCAATACTGGAACCTAACTCGAAAAACCTGGAATATAAAACTTTAAACATCCTAAATTCACCTTTTCAAAATGTTTTTCGGCTAAAAAAGATAGATTAAGTTTGTGTTCAGTGGTACCTTTTCCCTTCCATGTTAATAGTGGAAATAAAGCAAGAAAATCAATGAAAAAACGAGAAAAAAGGTATCGGATTGACGTCGGCAGGGGGTTCCTATTAAGTCTTTCCTCCATTAACGAAATTGCCAACAGCCACCGATACGGATACCCGACTTGAGGAAGCAAGCACCGGCCGGAGTGCCCTCGAAGCTTATTTATCAATATCTTCCTTATGTGATGGCTCTCGACATCTGTCTCAGGTACCTAACTTTGGACGGATTCTATTCTGTACCCATCTATGGAACCATCTTGGCTGACTTCCTCGCAGCACATCCTATCCCCGATGATTCACCTCTGGCAACAGACTTACCAGATGAATAAGTTATGCAGATCGAGAGAAAAAGGGGCTGGAAAATGTACTTTGATTGAGCTTCAAGGAGTCCCGACGGCCAAAAACAGGAAAAAAAAACAAAAACAAAAGATTCTTTTTTCTTTTTTCGATTTTGAGTTCTTTTTAGAAGAGAGAAAGAGTAGAAACAAAGGGTACGCTCTCTAGAAGATTTGCTCGGAGCTGTTCACTTTCACTCGGTCGACTGGTATCTTGAAACCTCTTCGCTTGCGGGGGCAGGAGTGGAAACATCTGAGAGAGCGCTTCGCGAAAGAATCGCGTGGCGCGGTGAAGGGTTCCCGTTGGGGTTTCCGGCTCTCCTGGTCTCCACCTACTTGTGGAAGAGGGGGGTGAGTTGATATTAAGGTGTCAAGGCGCTCGAAGAAGGCCACAAGCGGAAGCAACCGATGCTTTGGTCATTCAGTTGACTCCTTGCTGCCAGTCCGTGCTTGCTGTCATGCTGGCAAAAGCGGGGCTTTCGGTCGGTTTTACCTACTATTGGATTTGAACCAATGACTCTCGCCGTATGAAAGCGATACTCTAACCGCTGAGTCAAGTAGGTCAAGCTGAGTCAAGTCAGAGAAAATAGACCCCTATAAGTATAAGAGAAAGCCGCGCAACCAAAGTTCCCCTTACTATACAAGGGGGGGCGGAGCGCTAAGAAAGAGAAAGCGTTATCACTATACGAAATGAAGCAGCGGCTAGCACGCTAAGCTAAGATCAACCACTTGGAGAACGCGGAGCCTTTCTTTCTCGGTCGTCTGTCTTAATAAGTTAAGCGGATTCCGATTCATGTGGTCGTTCTCTGTTGCATTGGTGTTTTCACTCCCCACTCTCCACCATAACAAAATGTTTCCACTATATCTCAGGAGTAGTCAAAGGAAGTACGGCGGGTCCGAGTAGGAAAAAATGAACTAAGAATTAGGGCATAGAACAATGGATCAATTCATTCAACAAGATCCGTTCGGATCAGACCAGGATGAATGGGATTGGTTTGACCTCTCGCTCGGAATTAACCCGCCGCCGACAGATGTCCCACGCCACGTTTCGTGAACAGCTATGCCCGAGAATGAATGAATTGTGATATAGCGCCGAATAAGTCACAGCTCTATTCCCGACTTGAAATCCATAAAGGACTTTAAGGGAGATAAAAGAGGGGCCCTAAAATGCCTCGGGACGACTGCACGTTACATCATAGCAGCACGACCAAACGGAGGCGGAAAGCCGGTTGGGCGCTAGCGCTTTATATTATACTAATCTAATATGAATTAAATTAAGTTAAGGGCTTTTCCCTTATTAGTAAAGTTGCTCGAGGCCGGAAAATGAGAATACAATCTAGAAGATCTGGTCGAATGGTAGAAGAATCTATGGATTCGTTAGGAATCGATAGTCGTTGGCTGGACATACGAGTCACAACCGGCCGGGAAGAGGAGAGATCAACGACGGAGCTACTAGCTACTAGTTGTAAAGGAAAGGGCAAGACCACCTTTCGTACATTTCTACTGGTCCAGACATTCGAATAGCGAACGAAAGACCAGGAGATTGGATCTAGAAAGCACTTCCAGCAGGGTTGACGGCTGTGTGGCCCTCATTCAGCTGGAAGTAGGAAATCAATCCCGGCACGACCGATGACTTAGTCTCCTTCTCCGCTTCGACTCAACCACCTACCTAACCTCTTAGAAAAGATCCGATAGATAGCAGCTACCTAACTTTTAAGCCCTTCACCAATCAAGGTCTTTCATCTAGCAAGTCCTAGTACTATGTTCTCCAAGCTTGACTAATAGAATAGGCAGGCCCTTTAGAGAGCAGTAGAATGTTGGGTTAGCTCTGCCTTTAAGTGATAGGGGGTGAGGGGAACTGCTCAGAAATGTCTTAGTTGGTTGAGGAGTGACCGATCCGGTCAGTCAAAAAACAAAAAAAGAAAATAAAGAGTGACATCGGGACCTTATTGCCTCTCGTTGCTTACTTTAAATCGAGTCACTTCGTCTATCCCCTTCCATCAACAGAAGTCTCGGCTATAGCTATAAGAAAGTGTGGATATTTATTATCCCGCACTAACCTATATTTCCAGCATTTAGCGCCTAAAACCACTGAAAGGGTCGATGCAGCTCCCCTCCCTTCATCATAAGGGGCAGTTTTAACCGCTTTCTTGTCCACGGCCTTTTCTTTTAACCCCGGAATCGGATCGGGCAGGAAGTCCTTGCTCTGCGTTCCGTCAACCGTAGATGAAAACGGAGCAACTACTAGACCATCCCAAACAACATTTAACAGACACCTACGCCAAAGCAAAGCATCGGTACTCGTTGAATCATCTAGTTTTTACAGATGTCATTCGAAATCTCATAATAGAAGAAAAAAGATTCCGTTCGATCTCTTTCTGTAATAAGGGGATTTATCCTGCCAACAACAGTCTGTTCTCTTTCATCGGTCTATGTATGGCAATCGGTCATTTCTTTCTATCTTGCTTGGTTACCGGTCTTTCTGTCTTTAAAGAGATCGATTTCTGTCCTTTTTCTGGTATCGCTCTAATAGGTCTAAGCTGTCTTGTTCAAGCATTGGCAATACGTCCACAAATACGGATTCCCTCCTTTATAAAGAGTTGCCCTGTAGTTTCATTCTAGCTCAATACCCTTTCACCGCCTTCTCTAACCCCATTCCCTGTAAGGCTATTTAGTTCCCCTTTGCTACTTCATCCTGCTCTTAGACTAGGCTTTGTCAATTCGCCTTACTTAAGGGGTGAAATCACCCGATGCCTTCATTGAAGTACTTCCTTAGCTTAGGAGAGGATGTCCTATTGCCAATTGGAGGAAGCAAGAAAAAGGTATTCAGCAAGAAGTGTACTACGAAAGAGGAGTTCTTTGACTTGACTCGCGGTTGATCTTTAGAAGATTAGGTACAAGTCTGAGGCCAGAAAAGAGAAATCAATGCAATTGAAGCAAGTAATGGAAGCCCTTACAGAACAACTACTGCGAGAGCCTTTACTTCCTATATAGATAGAGACTTTCACTATCGGCATTGGGTTAGGTTGCATCGGTTGTTAGCCCCGCATGGGAATCAAGAAGGAGGTGTAATGGGTTACCCCCGGAACTAGAAGGTTAGATAAACCAGTCTGATGGTTGCCTCTCCCATCTTCGATATACAATATGTCGAAGCTATTGACTCTGAAATGTGAGTCTTCAATTAGCTGCTTTCATAAAAAGTATCGGAATGAACAAAAAAAGCTTCATCGAAAAGAGAATGAGCTAAAGCAAAAGCCGCGGCAATAATCAAAGTAGTTCCATATTTCTCGAGTACTAAATAAAAAAGAGGTGTACTTCTTCTCAAGCAGTATCACCGGCAACTAAAACAGTCTTCTATCCGTAATTAGTCCCGGTGCCGATGCTTTCTTTGTGGGTTTAGCAAAAGCCCTCCTCAAGTATCAAGTAGGACATCATCTACTACTTGAATCACATTCCTCACGGAACACTTTATCTATTTGAATCTCCAACTTAATAAGATCGAGTTCGAATCGAAAGCGGTAGGTACCCCCGGGGCATGGATTCCCATAGGGCCAACCATGGGACTGAGTCAAGGCCTACTAGCTACCTCTCGCCTTCTCCCACTTCTCTTATAAGGTGAGCTTATTCATGAGGCTGATTCGTAGTTCTCCTTACATTACAAGAAAAAGACTAATAGAAAGCGTGGAAAGCGGGAAGAATAGTCCTAGTTTGGAGGATTAGGCCCTGCTTCCAAGGCTGATAGGATTTCACTCAACTCATCAGTCTTAGGCCTTAGCGGGATTGCAACACTAGACTAAGAGATTGGAAGACTTTTTTCCATCATTTCCTACTTTCTTTACGGACTAGGGCGAATCGCAAGCAGACATAATGGAAATGGAAGGCTTGGACTGGACAGCAGCGAGTCGGGCGTACTCGACTACTTGAACAGGGACACGCAGAAGCCAATTCTCCGACACACGAACAATCTATTGAAAAAAAAAGGGACGAAAGAGAAGAAAAAAGGTAGTTTACTTGCTTAGTGCTTGTGCGCTAAGGGAAGAAAGATCGAAAAGTCGAAACTTTCGAAAGCGCACTCACTCTTCTCAAAATCTCTTATCTTAAGAGAAGAAAGATCTAC